>NC_143026.1:1442500-1748333 GCF_057628025.1 Oncorhynchus mykiss | reverse complement strand
GCACAAAGAAATGGACAGCGCTTTCTAAGGTGATGATTCATTCAAAACACCCATATTAGGGCTATAAATGAGCCCAAACCCACCCCCCCACCCCTTTCAAAAATGAATTAAAATAATGATTGTGCCTTTATACAATACATAGCCTACTGCGTATCACACGTGGCAGATAAGCATTAACAACAACAAAAATACTGATTTAAAATATCTTTATTACCTACTTGGTCTATCCTAAATTAAACAAATACAGATTTAGCTTACAATTTATAGCGCATTTGTATTTAATTTTGTATAACCTAGTGAGAGGGCGTTGTTTTATATTTTCATAATTAATTGGGTGACACATTTACCTCTAGCTCCAGAATCTCTCCACCATGCGTTTCCATCTCCTCCTCTCCTCTCCTTCATTCTTTCCTCCAGAACATCTCTCCACCATGTGTTTCCATCTCCTCCTCTTCTTCATTCCTTTCTCCAGAATCTCTCCACCATGTGTTTCCATCTCCTCCTCCCCTCTTCTTCATCCCTTTCTCCAGAACATCTCTCCACCATGCGTTTCCATCTCCTCTTCTTCATTCCTTTCTCCAGAACATCTCTCCACCATGCGTTTACATCTCCTCTAGAGGTCGGCCGATTAATCAGAATGGCCGATTTCAAGTTTTCATAACAATCGGTAATCAGCATTTTTGGACACCGATCATGGCCGATTACATTGCACTCCACGAGGAGACTGCGTGGCAGGCTGACTACCTGTTATGCGAGTGCAGCAAGGAGCCAAGGTAAGGTGCTAGCTAGCATTAAACGTATCTTATAAAAAACAATCAATCTTAACATAATCACTAGTTAACTACACATGGTTGATGATATTACTAGTTTATCTAGCTTGTCCTGCGTTGCATATAATCAATGCGGTGCCTGTTAATTTATCAATGATTCACAGCCTACTTCGCCAAATTGGTGATTTAGCAATCACACTGTCATTGCACCAATATGTACCTAACCATAAACATCAATGCCTTTCTTATATTAAATACACAAGTATATATTTTTAAACCTGCATATTTAGTTAATATTCAAATGTATTTATGTAGCCCTTCTTACATCAGCTGATATATCAAAGTGCTGTACAGAAACCCAGCCTAAAACCCCAAACAGCAAGCAATGCAGGTGTAGAAGCACATGTAATATTGCCTGCTAACATGAATTTCTTTTAGCTAGGGAAATTGTCACTTATCTTGCGTTCTGTGTAACAGGGTCAGGGTATATGCAGCAGTTTGGGCCGCTTAACTCTTTGCGAACTGTGTGAAGACTTTCTTCCTAACAAAGACAGCCAACGTCGCCAAACGGGGGATGATTTAACAAAAGCGCATTTGCGAAAAAAGCACAATCGTTGCACGAATGTACCTAACAATAAACATTAATGCCTTTCTTAAAATCAATACACAGAAGTATATGTTTTTAAACCTGCATATTTAGCTAAAAGAAATCCAGGTTAGCAGGCAATATTAACCAGGGGAAATTGTGTCACTTCTCTTGCGTTCATTGCACGCAGAGTCACGGTATATGCAACAATTTGGGCCGCCTGGCTCATTGCGAACTAATTTGCCAGAATTTTACGTAATTATGACATAACATTGAAGGTTGTGCAATGTAACAGGAATATTTAGACTGATGGATGCCACCCGTTAGATAAAATACGGAACAGTTCCGTATTTCACTGAAAGAATAAACGTCTTGTTTTCGAGATGATAGTTTCCGGATTCGACCATATTAATGACCTAAGGCAAGTATTTCTGTGTGTTATGTTATAATTAAGTCTATGAATTGATAGAGCAGTCTGACTGAGCGGTGGTAGGCACCAGCAGGCTCGTAAGCATTCATTCAAACAGCACTTTACTGCGTTTGCCAGCAGCTCTTTGCAATGCTTCAAGCATTGCGCTGTTTATGATTTCAAGCCTATCAACTCCTGAGATGAGGATGGCAATACTAAAGTACCTAATAGAACATCCAATAGTCAAAGGTCTATGAAATACAAATGGTATAGAGAGCAACGTCCTATAATAATAACTACAACCTAAAACTTCTTACCTGGGAATATTGAAGACTGATGTTAAAAGGAACCACCAGCTTTCATATGTTCTCATGTTCTGAGCAAGGAACTGAAACGTTAGCTTTCTTACATGGCACATATTGCACTTTTACTTTCTTCTCCAACACTTTGTTTTTGCATTATTTAAACCAAATTGAACATGTTTCATTATTTATGAGGCTAAATTGATTTTATTGATGTATTATATTAAGTTAAAATAAAAGAGTTCATTGTTCATTCAATATTGTTTTAATTGTCATCATTACAAATATATATTTATGAAAATCGGCCGATTAATCGGTATCAGCTTTTTTTGGTCCTCCAATAATTGGTTACGGTATCAGCGTTGAAAAATCATATTCGGTCGACCTCTAATTTCCTCCCCTCTTCTTCATTCCTTTCTCCAGAACACAGAGAAGGGCTGTCAACAGTTTAATGAAATATGTGTCCTTGTGAAAACATGTTACTATTGATGTTCCCGAACATATTTCACTTGGTTTCCCACATTAATCACTGGGTAGCTGCATGAACAGGGTTGGTGAGCCCATGACATCCAGAGTACTGGGTAGCTGCAGGAACAGGGTAGGAGAGTCCATGGTATACAGAGTACTGGGTAGCTGCAGGAACAGGGTTGGAGAGCCCATGGTATACAGAGTACTGGGTAGCTGCAGGAACAGGGTTGGAGAGCCCATGGTATACAGAGTACTGGGTAGCTGCATGAACAGGGTTGGAGAGCCCATGGTATACAGAGTACTGGGTAGCTGCATGAACAGGGTTGGAGAGCCCATGGCATCCAGAGTACTGGGTAGCTGCATGAACAGGGTAGGAAAGCCCATGGCATCCAGAGTTTAGGTGGAATATCACCTGTTGCACAACAAAATAACCAGAGTGGCCTACCCAGCATGAGGGAAACAAGGGGTTCTCCATTCCACTATACATACAGACAACATGCATTTCCCCCTGCCCCTGTTCCTGCCAATTTTGATAATGGGCCATTCTAAATTTAAACTATGTTATGGTATGGGCAGGCATAATAATTTGTTCTTAACGGACTTCCCTAGTTAAATAAAGGTAAAAAATGTTTCAGCATGATAATGTCGCAAGGATCTGTACGCAATTCCTGGAAGCTGAAAATGTCCCAGTTCTTCCATGGCCTGCATACTCACCAGATATGTCACCCATTGAGCATGTTTGGGATGCTCTGGATCAACGTGAATGACAGCTTTTTCAAGTTCCCACCAATATCCAGTAATTTCACACTGTGGCCATAATCTGATCAACTCTATGTGAAGGAGATGTGTCACACTGCATGAGGCAAATGGGAGCCACGCCACCTACCTTTTCTTTAAGGTAACTGTGACCAACCGATGCATATCTGTATTCCCAGTCATGTGAAATCCATAGATTAGGGCCTAATTTATTTATTTAAATTGACTGATTTCCTTATATGAATTGTAACTCAGTAAAACCGTTGAAGTTGTTGCATGTTGCGTTTACATAGCGTTTTAGTTAGGTCCTAGCAAAGAGAGATGGACTCTTAAGCTTCCTGCTCAGTGGTTAATGTGTCAGGGTTGTGGAGTTGAACAATACAACTGATTGTCCGGGACAACTGCAGTGCCTGACACCATAGCAGCCCTGCTGCCAGACATGTCCCAGTGTCTGCAAAGCACGGCATAACGTCACATTGTTGAAGCACCAGAACCAGTCTTTACAGTAGTACAGGTCATAGGTCATAGCAAAAGCCAAGCCATGAACCCCAGTACGGTGGAGGAGGCCAGTGGTTTGTCAGACTTACCATTCCAGTTTCAGCATTATCTCAGTCCCTTTCTCACCGGACTGAGGAGAATTTACAGTCAAGCACATCCAATTATTTATGTTTTTGTTCTGTCAGATTTGTCGCAATCAAGCAACACTACAATTTTTTTTCTAAAATGACAGAGCTCTAAGTTAGATAAATTGACCACCAGGTACAATAGTGATATCTATTGTATTTTGTAGAATGAGTTGTGAGGTTCTCAGTATCACAATATATCACTTCTCAAAGCTATTGTTTGCTTCAGCTGCCTACTATTTACTAATGATGTGTATATTTCTGAGGAAGCACGGTGGGTGGATTTTGAAGTTTTCTCTCTCTTCAGCTGAAGTGAGTTTAGTTTAATAGTTTGTAGGGAAACTTAACATATTTCCAAGTAACACATCTGGAAAGCAGATGAGGGCAGATTACAGCTTTCTGCTTAAAATATGTCCTGATTTCTCCTGGGAACATCTATCAGAGAAAAGAGCAGGATCCCCAACTAGCACCAACCCATCTGCCCATAAACACACCCCACATGATAACCTGTTCTGGGAATAGTGCACTACGTTTGACCAGGGCTCTGAAGTATAATATAAAGGTGACGAAGATACCCAGGAACATCCACATTCACCTGTCACTTTTTATTGGCTAAGGAAGACCAGTGTCACTGTGATGAAGAGCCACTCAGGTGTGAAACAAACAAGAGTTTTATTAGTACCAGGTGTGTTTCCCAGCAGCTCCTAAAGATGACAGAGATGGAGCTATGGGACCTGGGCTGGCTGACACGGACACTCACACTAACACTAACACTCACTCACTCACTCACTCACACACTAACACTCACTCACTCACTCACTCACTCACTCACACACTAACACTCACTCACTCACTCACTCACTCACTCACTCACAACCCAGGACTGTAACCTGAATCTGATTGATTGTCCTTATTAACGAATCTCTGTAATGACACCAAATGTAAAGTTTCAGATTACTGAATAACCCTGTCTAATTCACTGTTATATCACTCTTTCACACGCGCACACAGAGGGAGAGAAAGAGAGAGAAAGACAATAATACTGTTCTAGATTCAGACACACTGCCTTTGAAACAATGAGTTGTGTGTTTCTGCCCTGTGAATTCAGAACAAACAACTGGCTGCATCACAAGTGGCACCAGGGCCCATAGGGGCTCCCTACATAATGGTCGTAGGGCTCTGGTCAAGGGTAGTGCTCTATGTAGGAATAGGGTGCCATTTGGGGCACAGACACTAGCCAAGCCCTCCCATCTCTGGCCTGCCTGCCTTAAACCATGGGCCAAGCCCTCCCATCTCTGGCCTGCCTGCCTTAAACCATGGGCCAAGCCCTCCCATCTCTGGCCTGCCTGCCTTAAACCATGGGCCAAGCCTTCCCATCTCTGGCCTGCCTGCCTTAAACCATGGGCCAAGCCTTCCTATCTCTGGCCTGCCTGCCTTAAACCATGGGCCAAGCCCTCCCATCTCTGGCCTGCCTGCCTTAAACCATGGGCCAAGCCCTCCCATCTCTGGCCTGCCTGCCTTAAACCATGGGCCAAGCCCTCCCGTCTCTGGCCTGCCTGCCTTAAACCATGGGCCAAGCCTTCCCATCTCTGGCCTGCCTGCCTTAAACCATGGGCCAAGCCCTCCCATCTCTGGCCTGCCTGCCTTGGACCATGTCCTCCCATCTTGAACCATGGACCATGTCCTCCCATCTTGAACCATGGACCATGTCCTCCCATCTTGAACCATGGACCATGTCCTCCCATCGTGAACCATGGACCATGTCCTCCCATCTTGAACCATGGACCATGTCCTCCCATCGTGAACCATGGACCATGTCCTCCCATCGTGAACCATGGACCATGTCCTCCCATCGTGAACCATGGACCATGTCCTCCCATCGTGAACCATGGACCATGTCCTCCCATCGTGAACCATGGACCATGTCCTCCCATCGTGAACCATGGACCATGTCCTCCCATCTTGAACCATGGACCATGTCCTCCCATCTTGAACCATGGACTCCCATGGTCGGTTTGACAGCTGTATGCATTCTCCTGAGCACAACTCATCCGCTTCATTCTGTCTTTCCATGTCTACACTTCTGCAGTCTGCCTAATTCTGCAAAGCTGTGGATCCAACAACGTTGGTCAGTTATTTTTTTATCCCAATAGCTGATCCCAATAGCTGTTTCCATAACGTCAGCTATTCTTCCTGGGGTCCAACATAGAACAAAATATACATTACAAACATTGAACAAGTAGATGTTAGAGAAAATACCTTGCATGCACTTAACATTTTATGTGATTTAGTATCTGTCCAGACATCGATAGCGTTAGATGTTATTTTGATGTTTTCTTGAAGTTGGATTTACTTTTTACCTGATTTTGTAAAGCATTCAATTTAGTGATGGCTCTGTATATTATTGGAGATTTGTCCTTGGTCTGAGGGGTGTCAGATTACCAGAATTTGCCTGTCTGGTTTGGTGGTTATGTTTATTGCTAGTAGACATTAATTGGTCTGAAATAAATATATATTTTTTTACATTCTTTAGAAAAAAATCAAGACTGGACACTAATTTGCTTTCATCAGGAAACCATGAGCAGTTCAGATGCATTGAGTTGAAGTTCTAGGGGAAGCCGTGAGAGATTAAGATTCATTGGGTTGATGTTTATTCATATAGAGCGAGGAAGAGCTAGTCTGGCAGCCATGTTTTGAGAGTTGGAGCTTTTTTAGGTATTTGTTTTGCTACAGATGATCATATGACTGGACACTACTCTAGGTGTGACAGAACCAGAGTTTGAATCACCTGATGCAGAGTGCTGGATGTTCGATAGTCAGAACATTGTCTTGTTATGGCAATGTCCTTAGCAATTTGAATTACAACGTTATCTATATGTTCAGACCAGAATAGAGCTGCATTGGATGTGACGTGACGTTCAGTAGTCTGGTCTTTTTAACTTGTTTTACAGCCAACCCTTCCTTCAAAAAGTTTAATTGATGGTCACCAGTAAGCATATATCTTGGACCAAATACAATACATTTTGTTTTAGAAAAATATTCCAACACCAATGTGTTCAAATTAACCCACTCCTCTACTCCATCTTTACTAATGGTTTACCCTCAGTAATGAACGAAGCAAGACAGACACTGTTCTTAGTTCTCTGCTCAGTACTACATATGTTAGTTTATTAAATGTTGATGCAGCACTATACATTGTATAGTCATCAGCATACGTAACCACTCTTGCTTCGTTCATTACTGAGGGTAAACCATTAGTAAAGATGGAGTAGAGGAGTGGTCCTAGGCAACTGCCTTGAGGAACACCATAAGATAAAGAGAATAGAGGATTGGTCCTAGGCAAGCTGCCTTGAGGAACACAACACGCTAAAGATAGAGTTGTTGTATTTATTATGGATCCCCGTTAGTTCCTGCCAAGGCAGCAGCTACTCTTCCTGGGGTTTATTATGGATCCCCATTTAGTTCCTGCCAAGGCAGCAGCTACTCTTCCTGGGGTTCCAAACAATTAAGGCACTTACATCACACACACAACAAAAAGTAAAACAGTACAGTATATAGCATTATTACACCACTACATATCTACAATACAACATGTATAATACCACCAATAATACAATGCATGTCTGTTCCTGTCTCTCTTCACAGTCCCCGATGTTCCATAAGGTGTATTTTTAAGTTTTTAAAAAATCTGATTCTACTGCTTGCATCAGTTACCTGATGTGGAATAGTTCTATGTAGGCATGATTGTGAAGAGACCTTTGGTGGCATGTCTTGTGGGGTAGGGATACACCGATATTACATTTTTGGCCAATACCGATATCCCATATTTTCCATGCCCCCAAAAAAACGATACTGATAACCGATATTTATCATTTTTGCGGCCTTTTAAGCATTCTAGTAGAGCTAAATAGTTAACACACACACGTGGACGCAGCGCTCTAAGGCACTGCATCTCAGTGCAAGAGGCATCACTACAGTCCCTGGTTTGAATCCAGGCTGTATCACATCTGGCTGTATTTGGGAGTCCCATAGGGCGGAGCACAATTGGCCCAGCATCGTCCGGGTTTGGCCGGGCTAAGCCGTCATTGTAAATAGGAATTTGTTCTTAACTGACTTGCCTAGTTAAATTAAGGTTACACACACACACCACACTGACCAAAAAATTTATTTTGTTGGCATTTACGTATGTCCCCATTACCAGTAAAACATAATCAATACCTATTTCTTTCACTTACTTGCTGTTTTGTTGTTCATTTGGTCAGGATTTCCTCATACATGTCAAGCAGTGAAGTTTCAGCTCTGTCTGTCCGTGTCCTCTTCCTCGGCGTGCACTGTAACTGTGTTCGTTTCCATCTTGTCCAGCCATGTCTGTCCGTGGCCTCTCTTCCTCGGTGCTCACTGTCACTGTGTCCAATTCCATCTTGTCCAGCCATGTCTGTCCGTGGCCTCTCTTCCTCGGTGCTCACTGTCACTGTGTCCGTTTCCATCTTGTCCGGCCATGTCTGTCCGTGGCCTCTCTTCCTCGGTGCTCACTGTCACTGTGTCCGTTTCCATCTTGTCCAGCCATGTCTGTCCGTGGCCTCTCTTCCTCGGTGCTCACTGTCACTGTGTCCGTTTCCATCTTGTCCAGCTCTGTCTGTAACATTTCACGTAAACCCTGTTTCTTGTCTGCATCGAGGTACCGGTCCTTGTACCTAGCATCGAGCATGGTGGTGACTCAGTAAAGAGGCTCAGAGAGAATGCCTGTTAAAGAAGTAGCGGTCCTTGTACCTAGCATCGAGCATGGTGGTGACTCAGTAAAGAGGCTCAGAGAGAATGCCTGTTAAAGAAGTACCGGTCCTTGTACCTAGCATCGAGCATGGTGGCGACACAGTAAAGAGGCTCAGAGAGAATGCCACCTTTGTAAGTTTTAACCCCATGGTCTGTGTTTGGCAGTTTTGTTGACCAGGCGTTTCAATGCCATGACAGAGGGCATCACGTCTGCTGCTGGCGCAGTTGATTAACTTATTTCTCAGTTGGTCGAATGGCGCTAGGAATGGGTTCATGTTTCCAAATTTCAAACATGTTCTCAAATGCCCTTGAAACGCCAGCAGCGGTATGAGAACCAGCACATTCTTGAGCAATACGGCTTTCCGTATTTCCGTATTTTTCATGGCGTCATTACGTCATCTATTTACGTTATATAGGTATGTAGGTCATCTACCTACGTTATGTAGGTCATCTGCCTACGTTATACAGGTATGTAGGTCATCTACCTACGTTATACAGGTATGTGGGTCATCTACCTACGTTGAACAGGTATGTAGGTCATCTACCTACGTTATATAGGTATGTAGGTCATCTACCTACGTTATATAGGTATGTAGGTCATCTACCTACGTTATATAGGTATGTAGGTCATCTACCTACGTTATATAGGTATGTAGGTCATCTACCTACGTTATATAGGTATGTAGGTCATCTACCTACGTTATATAGGTATGTAGGTCATCTACCTACGTTGAACAGGTATGTAGGTCATCTACCTACGTTATATAGGTATGTAGGTCATCTACCTACGTTATATAGGTATGTAGGTCATCTACCTACGTTATACAGGTATGTAGGTCATCTACCTACGTTATACAGGTATGTAGGTCATCTACCTACGTTATACAGGTATGTAGGTCATCTACCTACGTTATACAGGTATGTAGGTCATCTACCTACATTATACAGGTATGTAGGTCATCTACCTACGTTATACAGGTATGTAGGTCATCTACCTACGTTATACAGGTATGTAGGTCATCTACCTACGTTGTACAGGTATGTAGGTCATCTACCTACGTTATACAGGTATGTAGGTCATCTACCTACGTTGTACAGGTATGTAGGTCATCTACCTACGTTATACAGGTATGTAGGTCATCTACCTACGTTGAACAGGTATGTAGGTCATCTACCTACGTTATACAGGTATGTGGGTCATCTACCTACGTTATACAGGTATGTAGGTCATCTACCTACGTTATACAGGTATGTAGGTCATCTACCTACGTTATACAGGTATGTAGGTCATCTACCTACGTTATACAGGTATGTAGGTCATCTACCTACGTTATACAGGTATGTAGGTCATCTACCTACGTTATACAGGTATGTAGGTCATCTACCTACGTTATACAGGTATGTAGGTCATCTACCTACGTTGTACAGGTATGTAGGTCATCTACCTACGTTGTACAGGTATGTAGGTCATCTACCTACGTTATTTAGGTATGTAGGTCATCTACCTACGTTATTTAGGTATGTAGGTCATCTACCTACGTTATACAGGTATGTAGGTCATCTACCTACGTCGTACAGGTATGTAGGTCATCTACCTACGTTATACAGGTATGTAGGTCATCTACCTACGTTATACAGGTATGTAGGTCATCTACCTACGTTATACAGGTATGTAGGTCATCTACCTACGTTATACAGGTATGTAGGTCATCTACCTACGTTGTACAGGTATGTAGGTCATCTACCTACGTTATACAGGTATGTAGGGCATCTACCTACGTTGAACAGGTATGTAGGTCATCTACCTACGTTGAACAGGTATGTGGGTCATCTACCTACGTTATACAGGTATGTGGGTAATCTACCTACGTTATACAGGTATGTGGGTCATCTACCTACGTTATACAGGTATGTGGGTCATCTACCTACGTTATATAGGTATGTAGGTCATCTACCTACGTTGAACAGGTATGTAGGTCATCTACCTACGTTATACAGGTATGTACCTCATCTACCTACGTTATACAGGTATGTAGGTCATTTACCTACGTTATACAGGTATGTAGGTCATCTACCTACGTTATACAGGTATGTAGGTCATCTACCTACGTTATACAGGTATGTAGGTCATCTACCTACGTTGTACAGGTATGTAGGTCATCTACCTACGTTGAACAGGTATGTAGGTCATCTACCTACGTTGTACAGGTATGTAGGTCATCTACCTACATTATACAGGTATGTACCTCATCTACCTACGTTATACAGGTATGTAGGTCATCTACCTACGTTATACAGGTATGTGGGTCATCTACCTACGTTGAACAGGTATGTAGGTCATCTACCTACGTTGTACAGGTATGTAGGTCATCTACCTACATTATACAGGTATGTACCTCATCTACCTACATTATACAGGTATGTACCTCATCTACCTACGTTATACAGGTATGTAGGTCATCTACCTACGTTATACAGGTATGTAGGTCATCTACCTACGTTGAACAGGTATGTAGGTCATCTACCTACGTTATATAGGTATGTAGGTCATCTACCTACGTTATATAGGTATGTAGGTCATCTACCTACGTTATATAGGTATGTAGGTCATCTACCTACGTTATATAGGTATGTAGGTCATCTACCTACGTTATATAGGTATGTAGGTCATCTACCTACGTTATATAGGTATGTAGGTCATCTACCTACGTTGAACAGGTATGTAGGTCATCTACCTACGTTATACAGGTATGTAGGTCATCTACCTACGTTATACAGGTATGTAGGTCATCTACCTACGTTATACAGGTATGTAGGTCATCTACCTACGTTATACAGGTATGTAGGTCATCTACCTACGTTATACAGGTATGTAGGTCATCTACCTACGTTATACAGGTATGTAGGTCATCTACCTACGTTATACAGGTATGTAGGTCATCTACCTACGTTGTACAGGTATGTAGGTCATCTACCTACGTTATACAGGTATGTGGGTCATCTACCTATGTTATACAGGTATGTAGGTCATCTACCTACGTTATACAGGTATGTGGGTCATCTACCTACGTTATACAGGTATGTGGGTCATCTACCTACGTTATACAGGTATGTAGGTCATCTACCTACGTTATACAGGTATGTAGGTCATCTACCTACGTTGTACAGGTATGTAGGTCATCTACCTACGTTATACAGGTATGTGGGTCATCTACCTACGTTATACAGGTATGTGGGTCATCTACCTACGTTGAACAGGTATGTAGGTCATCTACCTACGTTGTACAGGTATGTAGGTCATCTACCTACGTTATACAGGTATGTAGGTCATCTACCTACGTTATATAGGTATGTAGGTCATCTACCTACGTTATACAGGTATGTAGGTCATCTACCTACGTTATACAGGTATGTAGGTCATCTACCTACGTTATACAGGTATGTAGGTCATCTACCTACGTTATACAGGTATGTAGGTCATCTACCTACGTTGTACAGGTATGTAGGTCATCTACCTACGTTATACAGGTATGTAGGTCATCTACCTACGTTGTACAGGTATGTAGGGCATCTACCTACGTTGTACAGGTATGTAGGTCATCTACCTACGTTATACAGGTATGTAGGGCATCTACCTACGTTGTACAGGTATGTGGGTCATCTACCTACGTTATACAGGTATGTAGGGCATCTACCTACGTTGTACAGGTATGTAGGTCATCTACCTACGTTATACAGGTATGTGGGTCATCTACCTACGTTGTACAGGTATGTAGGTCATCTACCTACGTTATATAGGTATGTAGGTCATCTACCTACGTTATACAGGTATGTAGGTCATCTACCTACGTTATACAGGTATGTAGGTCATCTACCTACGTTATACAGGTATGTAGGTCATCTACCTACGTTGTACAGGTATGTAGGTCATCTACCTACGTTGTACAGGTATGTAGGTCATCTACCTTCGTTATACAGGTATGTAGGTCATCTACCTACGTTGTACAGGTATGTAGGTCATCTACCTACGTTATATAGGTATGTAGGTCATCTACCTACGTCGTACAGGTATGTAGGTCATCTACCTATGTTATACAGGTATGTAGGTCATCTACCTACGTTATACAGGTATGTGGGTCATCTACCTACGTTATACAGGTATGTAGGTCATCTACCTACGTTGAACAGGTATGTAGGTCATCTACCTACGTTATACAGGTATGTGGGTCATCTACCTACGTTATACAGGTATGTAGGTCATCTACCTACGTTGAACAGGTATGTAGGTCATCTACCTACGTTGAACAGGTATGTAGGTCATCTACCTACGTTATACAGGTATGTGGGTCATCTACCTACGTTATACAGGTATGTAGGTCATCTACCTACGTTATACAGGTATGTAGGTCATCTACCTACGTTGTACAGGTATGTAGGTCATCTACCTACGTTATACAGGTATGTAGGTCATCTACCTACGTTATATAGGTATGTAGGTCATCTACCTACGTTATACAGGTATGTAGGTCATCTACCTACGTTATATAGGTATGTAGGTCATCTACCTACGTTATACAGGTATGTAGGTCATCTACCTACGTTATATAGGTATGTAGGTCATCTACCTACGTTATACAGGTATGTAGGTCATCTACCTACGTTATATAGGTATGTAGGTCATCTACCTACGTTATACAGGTATGTAGGTCATCTACCTACGTTATATAGGTATGTAGGTCATCTACCTACGTTATACAGGTATGTAGGTCATCTACCTACGTTATATAGGTATGTAGGTCATCTACCTACGTTATATAGGTATGTAGGTCATCTACCTACGTTGTACAGGTATGTAGGTCATCTACCTATGTTATACAGGTATGTAGGTCATCTACCTACGTTGTACAGGTATGTAGGTCATCTACCTACGTTATACAGGTATGTAGGTCATCTACCTACGTTATACAGGTATGTGGGTCATCTACCTACGTTATACAGGTATGTAGGTCATCTACCTACGTTATACAGGTACAGTGCCTTGCGAAAGTATTCGGCCCCCTTGAACTTTGCAACCTTTTGCCACATTTCAGGCTTCAAACATAAAGACATAAAACTGTATTTTTTTGTGAAGAATCAACAACAAGTGGGACACAATCATGAAGTGGAACGACATTTATTGGATATTTCAAGCTTTTTTAACAAATCAAAAACTGAAAAATTGGGCGTGCAAAATTATTCAGCCCCCTTAAGGGGTCACTTACTCTGCATCTTACAATGACACGGCAGTAGGAACAAAACATGAAACATTTGGACTCTTCAGAACAAAGGACATGATGTCCATCGCTCGTGTTTCTTGGCCCAAGCAAATGTCTACTTATTGGACACTTAGTAGTGGTTTCTTTGCAACAATTTGACCATGAAGGTCTGATTCACGCAGTCTCCTCTGAACAGTTGATGTGTCTGTTACTTGAACTCTGTGAGGAATTTATTTTACCTACAATCTGAGGCTGGTAACTCTAATGAACTTATCCTCAACAGCAGAGGTAACTCTGGGTCTTCCTTTCCTGTGATGGACCTCATGAGAGCCAGTTTCATCATAGCACTTGATGGTTTTTGTGAATGCCCTTTAAGAAACTTTCAACGTTTTTGACATTTTCTGTATTGACTGACCTTAATGTCTTAAAGTAATGATGGAATGTAATTTCTCTTTGGCAAAAACAGCTTAAATAAGCATACTATGGACTTGGTCTTTTACCAAATAGGGCTATCTTCTGTATACCACCCCTACCTTGTCACAACACAACTGATTGGCTCAAACGCATTAAGAAGGAAAGATATTTCACAGCTTTTAACAAGGCACACCTGTTAATTGAAATGCATTCCAGGTGACTCCCTCGTGAAGCTGGTTGAGAGAATGCCAAGAGTGTGCAAAGCTGTCAAGGCAAAGGGTGGCTACTTTGAAGAATCTCAAATATAAAATATATTTTCATTTCTTTAACACTTTTTTGGTTACTACATGATACCATATGTGTTATTTCATAGTGTCTTAACTATTATTCTACCATATAGAAAATAGTACAAATAAAGAAAAACCCTTGAATGAGTAGGTGTGTCCAAATGTTGGCTTCTATGGTGGCTTCTAACTCTAGCACGGCCTACTGTACTGTAGCACGGCCTACTGTAGCACGGCCTTCTGTAACACGGCCTACTCTACTGTAGCACTGCCTACTCTACTGTAGCACGGCCTACTGTACTGTAGCACGGCCTTCTGTAACACGGCCTACTGTACTGTAGCACGGCCTTCTGTAACACGGCCTACTGTACTGTAGCACGGCCTTCTGTAACACGGCCTACTGTACTTTAGCACGGCCTTCTGTAACACAGCCTACTGTAGCACAGCATGCTGTAACACAGCCTGCTGTACTGTAGCACGGCCTTCTGTAGCAAGGTCTTCTGTAGCACGGTCTTCTGTAGCACGGTCTTCTGTAGCACGGTCTTCTGTAGCACGGTCTTCTGTAGCACTGTCTTCTGTAGCACGGCCTTCTGTACTGTAGCACAGCCTACTGTACTGTAACATGGCCTCTTGTACTGTAGCACGGCCTGCTGTAGCACAGCCTACTGTAACACAGCCTACTGTACTGTAGCATGGCCTCCTGTACTGTTGCACGGCCTACTGTAGCACGGCCTACTGTAACACAGCCTACTGTACTGTAGCACGGCCTCCTGTACTGTAGCACGGCTCAGCTCAGTCTTGGGTGAAAATTAGGTGAAAAATTGTGTTGACGCTATAGCTTTTTATCTCAGCGAGACTACTCCATGACTGAAACCAAAACCTCCTCAGAGACGTTGCATTTGTCCCAAATGGCACCCTATTCCCTACATAGTGCACTAAAAGTAGTGCAATATGTAGGGAATAGGGTGCACTATGTAGAGAATAGGGTGCCATTTGGGACGACGACATAAATATTAGAAATGATATTAAAAACAACATCATAATGGCTTCCTGTAATAGAGAAATAGGACACCAATTCCTGCATTTACCCCCAGTGCCATTTTCAAACATAATTATTGAAAGTGCCTTTTAGACCAAATTAGTTCAGGAATAGTTTCCATTTCTGCAGAAGAGGGTGACAATTTAGTCATTCAGAACCATTTCTATAAGAGATCTATGAGGAAGTGATGCTGTTGATGAGAATGATGATGAGGCAGAGATGGTTCCTTTCAGCACATTGTGTCGTCTGTTTGTTATATGGGGCCTTTGTGATATACCCTAGTAGGACACCAGACCACAGAGTAGTGACTGGCCTATAGCGAGAGTACTATAGCAGAATACTAGAACAGCTTTCAGAGGACATGAGAGGAACAGATGTGTTATTTTAACTCTCCCAGTCTGACATCTGAAGAGAGTTAGACTGTTTCAAACATATCATATCTCAATGTGAATGTTCCTAACTGAATAGACAGACAATGTGAATGTTCCTAACTGAATAGACAGACAATGTGAATGTTCCTAACTGAATAGACAGACAATGTGAATGTTCCTAACTGAATAGACAGACAATGTGAATGTTCCTAACTGAATAGACAGACAATGTGAATGTTCCTAACTGAATAGACAGACAATGTGAATGTTCCTAACTGAATAGACAGACAATGTGAATGTTCCTAACTGAATAGACAGACAATGTGAATGTTCCTAACTGAATAGACAGACAATGTGAATGTTCCTAACTGAATAGACAGACAATGTGAATGTTCCTAACTGAATAGACAGACAATGTGAATGTTTCTAACTGAATAGACAGACAATGTGAATGTTCCTAACTGAATAGACAGACAATGTGAATGTTCCTAACTGAATAGACAGACAATGTGAATGTTCCTAACTGAATAGACAGACAATGTGAATGTTCCTAACTGAATAGACAGACAATGTGAATGTTCCTAACTGAATAGACAGACAATGTGAATGTTCCTAACTGAATAGACAGACAATGTGAATGTTCCTAACTGAATAGACAGACAATGTGAATGTTCCTAACTGAATAGACAGACAATGTGAATGTTCCTAACTGAATAGACAGACAATGTGAATGTTCCTAACTGAATAGACAGACAATGTGAATGTTCCTAACTGAATAGACAGACAATGTGAATGTTCCTAACTGAATAGACAGACAATGTGAATGTTCCTAACTGAATAGACAGACAATGTGAATGTTCCTAACTGAATAGACAGACAATGTGAATGTTCCTAACTGAATAGACAGACAATGTGAATGTTTATAACTGAATAGACAATCAATGTGAATGTTCCTAACTGAATAGACAGACAATGTGAATGTTCCTAACTGAATAGACAGACAATGTGAATGTTCCTAACTGAATAGACAGACAATGTGAATGTTCCTAACTGAATAGACAGACAATGTGAATGTTCCTAACTGAATAGACAGACAATGTGAATGTTCCTAACTGAATAGACAGACAATGTGAATGTTCCTAACTGAATAGACAGACAATGTGAATGTTCCTAACTGAATAGACAGACAATGTGAATGTTTCTAACTGAATAGACAGACAATGTGAATGTTTCTAACTGAATAGACAGACAATGTGAATGTTTCTAACTGAATAGGCAGACAATGTGAATGTTCATTTGCTGTTTTTCTCTGGTGTGTGTGTTCTTTTCTCAGGGGTGTGTTAGGGTTGGGCTGTGTTGTGTTTTAGTCTCTGTTCATCCCTGCCATCTGGTATAAATTTGTCCTCATCATGTTCCCACAACTTCCCAGGTCTCAGTAACTAGGAGGGAGAAGTGTTCTCACACAGCCTCTCTCCCCTTTCATACAAGGTAACCTGCTTAAATGACCAACGTCCCGTCGCACTCATGTCAGTAGACATGAAGTGCTTTGATAGGCTGCTCATGGCTCACATCAACACCATTATCCCAGAAACCCTAGACCCACCCCAATTCGCATACTGCCCCAACAGATCCACAGATAACACAATCTCAATCGTACTCCACTGCCCTTTCCCACTTGGACAAAAGGAACACCGATGTGAGAATACTTGTCATTGACTACAGCTCAGCGTTCAACACCATAGTGCCCTCAAAGCTGATCACTAAGCTAAGGACCCTGTGCCTAAACACCTTCTGCAACTAGATCCTGGACTTCCTGACGGGCTGCCCCCCAGGTGGTGAGGGTAGGCAACAACACGTCTGCCACACTGATCCTCAACACAGGTGCCCCTCAGGGGTACGTGCTCAGTCCCCTCCTGTACTCCCTGTTCACCCACGACTGCATGGCCAAACACAACTCCAACACCATCATTAAGTTTGGTGACGACACAACGGTGGTAGGCCTGATCACCGACAACAATGAGACAGCCTTTAGGGAGGAGGTCAGAGACCTAGCAGTTTGGTGCCAGAGATCTCCAGTTTGGTCTCCCTCAACGTGAGCAACACAAATAAGCTGATCGTGGACTACAGGAACAGGCAGGCCGACGGGGCTGTAGTGGAGTGGGTCGAGAGTTTCAAGTTCCTTGGTGTCCACATCATCAACTATCTATCATGGTCCAAACACACCAAGACAGTTGTGAAGAGGGCACATCAATGCCTTTTCCCCCTCAGGAGACAAAATATTTGGCGTGGGTCCCCAGATCCTCAAAAAGTTATACGCTGCACCATCGAGACAATACTGGTTGCATTACAACCTGGTACGGCAACTGCTCATCATCCTACTGTAAGGCGATTCGAAGGGTAGTGCGTACGGCCCAGTACATCACTGGGGGCAAGCTTCCTGCCATCCAAGCTTCCTGCCATCCAAGCTTCCTGCCATCCAAGGCAGTCACCCCAGTCATAGACTGTTCTCTCTGCTATCGCACGACAAGCGGTACCGGATCGACAAGTCTAGGACCAAAAGGCTCCTTAACAGCTTCGACCCCCAAACCATAAGACTGATGAACAATTAGGAAAATGGCCACCTGGACTATTTACATTGACACCCCTCCCCCCCTTTGTTTTTACACTGCTGCTACTCGCTGCTTATTATCTATACATTGTCACTTGACACACCCCTACCTATATGTACAAATTAACTACCCTACCTACATGTACAAATTAACTAATATTTTCTCAACTCTAATTCCTGAACTGCATTGTTGGTTAAGGGCTTGTAATTACGCATTTCATGGTATTTACCTGTTGTATTCAGCGCATGTGACACATAACATTAAATTTGACAGATGTCTGTCTCTCTCATTCACAATTCACAGCTGTCAATTCAATTTGTTTTATTGGCATGGGCAAAATACTGTATGTTTACATTGCCAAAGCAAGTGAAATAGATAATAAACAATATAAAATGAACAGTAAACATTACACTCAAAGTTCCCCCCCCAAAAATAGATATTTCAGATGTCATTGTTTCTCTCTCTTTCCATTCACAACCCACAGCTGTCTTCTCTCTCTCTCTCTATCTCTCTCTCTGTCTCTCTGTCTCTCTCTCTGTCCTGTCGGTTGGGAGAACCTAAATGTTATTTTGGGTTCCAGGTAGAACATGTGAGTCGACTGCTCTTCTCTTACAACTTGTTTAACTCCTGAGAGCCTCTCTCGGAATATCTGAGACATGAGGCGTACAGCCAGACCCGCTGAGCAGAACATAAAGCTTCTCTCTCTGCTTTAACAAAACATCTGCTCTCTTACAAAGTCTGAATATTGTTATATTTTTAACACAGAGATTTTCAGCTGAATGTCATCGTAGAGCGTAAATCTTCATGCATCTTCGTCTTTGGATATAATCAGAATGTTATGTTGATAAAAGCAAAATTGTAGCTATATGTGTAAATGATGTTGCTGTGATGGTCAAGAACGTGTTGTCTTTAGTTGGAGATAAGAGGAGGATCATTTTGTGTCAGAGGAATCAAGGAGAGGCCTTGTCCTTAACAGAGAACTACTCAGAGGAACCAAGGAGAGGCCTTGACCTTAACAGAGAACTACTAACTATATATGTGTCCTATTTGGGACACACGTGCTCATCCCAGGGTTTTTCTTTATTTTTACTATTTTATATATTGTAGAATAATAGTGACGACATCAAAACTATGAAATAACACATGGAATTATGGAGTAACCAAAAAAGAGTTAAACGAATCATAATATATTTTAAATTTGACATTCTACAAAGTAGCCACCCTTTGCCTTGATGACAGCTTTGCATTCTCTCAACCAGCTTCATGAGGTAGTCAACTAGAATGCATTTTAATTAACAGGTGTGCCTTGTTAAAAGTTCATTTTTTGGAATTTATTTCCTCCTTTAAAACTTCTTAAGGCTAGGGGGCAGTATTCAGAAGTTTGGATGACTGAGGTGCCCAAAGTAAACCGCCTGCTACTCAGGCACAGAAGCTAGGATATGTATATAATTGGTTGTAGTTTCTAAAACTGTTAAAATAATGCCTGTGAGTATAACAGAACTGATATGGCAGGTGAAAACCCAAGTTTCTTTTGTTGTTGAGGTTTCTGCCTATTCAAATGCTTGTTTATGGAAAAATCAAAGGAATATCTCCCAGATTGCAGTTCCTAGGGCTTCCACTAGATGTCAACAGTCTTTAGAAAGAGTTTCAGGCTTGTGTTTTGAAAAATGAACCAGAATTTGTAGTTTTTCAAGGTGGCTCTCGTTTTGGCTGTAGTCTTGTGGCGCGCGTGGAAAAGGGCGGCCACTTCGTTATTTATCTTCGGTAATAAACATACTATTCTCCGTCTTAAATTTGATCATTTATTTACATATTAGGGTACCTGAGGATTGATTAGAAACGTTATTTGACTTGTTTGGATGAAGTTTATTGGTAACTTTTGGGATTCCAGGGGAACAGGTGGATTACTGAATCAAGCGCGCCAACTAAACTGACTTTTTTGGGACATAAAGAAGGACTTTATCGAACAAAATGACCATTTATGTAGCTGGGACCCTTTCCCAGCACCCCACCTTTCCCAAAAAGAGTTTAATGCGTCTGAGCCAGTCGGTTGTGTTGTGACAAAGTAGGGGTGGTATAACAGGACTCTACGCTAACTTTCTCCCCAAGGAGTACATGTGCTCCTAAATGAAAAAATGTAGGAGCACAGTGAAAAATGTAACAGAGTTTATTAACAATTTATTACATACATATTTATACTGTGTGTGTGTGTGAGAGTACTAAGGGACACACATCTGTGGAACAGCACATACCACCAAAATCACACATTGACCCATGACCCATGCAAAGGATATCAGTTGTCCAGCTGGTTTTGTATGTTGGCCGTCTGGCACGCTTAGAGGTCAGCCAGCGGTCCACGGCAGGAGTGGGATCCAACTCCTCGACAGAAGGCCCCTCCAGGCTGATCCTCATCAGGTCTTTGTTGATGGAGATCACAAGGCAGCTTCTTGTCGAATTCTTAATCCGGTTCTGCGCAGAGAAGCCTCGCTCTCACTTGGCAGCTGAAATGGGCAGAACCTGCATAAGCTGCACCAACTCCAGTATGTTCTAGGGAAAAGATATCTTTCAATTTCATTTAAACTCTTACCATCAACTTATCAAACCAACCATAGGATAGCACTCAGGACTGTTAGTCGACCTTGTAATCGTGCCTGTAGGGATCCTTTGTCAACATGGTCCCCCACAGGCCACTGTAGGACTTGTCCTTGACATTGTGGCTGACCAGGATTTTCAGCCCCTGCCACTCATCCTGGATTGCAGCCATGTTGCACCCTGATCTGCAGGATTGAACAGAGCAAGTGAGTTTGCATATTTTCCAAACATAACATTGTCTCATATGGCAATGCAGTGTCAAATAAATTCTTACCTCTCTAGAGGCTCCTTGAAATGCCTCATCAGTTCTGCCACACCATCATCGCCGAAGGTGAGGAGGCTTGGCCTGGTCATGTGTCAGAGTTTAGCACTCTGAAAGACTCCACTGGGGTCTGGACACCCTCATCCTTTAGCAAACCACCAAACATGGCTTTGAGATCATCCACGCCACCTTCTGAATGGTCAGTAGTGCCAGGTCTAGTCTGTGAAAGTCAGAACAGAATCTTCCAAAAAAATTCACCATCTCCCCCCTGTCTCTTGTGCCAACAGAAAATAATAATTCTGTGGTATTTACCATTCCAGCACTTAGCGCATGCACACACTAAATCATAGGTTTGTAACTAATAAATTCTCTATGTGGCATACAGTGGATCGGGATTATATGCCCCCCTGCCTCTCTCTGCAGGTGGGCAATCACTCCCCCACGGTGGCCCATGTTCACGGAGACACGATCTGCCCCGAAGGAGATGCACCTCTTCATCCATGACCCTCCATCCTCCTCTGGGCAAACAGCACAAAATGTGGCCTTTGTGGCATCCAAAACGCCTCAAATGACGACACACAAAAAAAAAAATAATACAAAAGTATTTCTGACAAACTAAATTAAATGATCCCAAATATGAATAACGGTTAAACTTTACACAAGACTAAAGCCTATAAAGAGGAACAATTTACCAATGGCATGAGAGTGCTCAAGGGTCTGTTTTCCGACCATGTGATTGACTGGCTTCCCATCCTCCAACAAGCGCAGGTAGACTATCTTTCGTTCGGTGTTGGATATATCAGCGCATGTAGAAAATGTCTCATTCGGTGTTGTATATACAGTGGGGCAAAAAAGTATTTAGTCAGCCGCCAACTGTGCAAGTTCTCCCACTTAAAAAGATGAGAGAGGCCTGTAATTTTCATCATAGGTACACTTCAACTATGACAGACAAAATGAGGAAAAAAAATCCAGAAAATCACATTGTAGGAATTTTTATGAATTTATTTGCAAATTATGGTGGAAAATAAGTATGCATGTAAAAACAGATGCAATTCTGTTGTAGCTTAGACCCTAATTTACATCCAGGTTTTTGTGTCGTGCCGCCATCGGTTGAGACACAGCATGCTCTTGACTACAGGGTGGGTGTCATTTCAATCATAGAAACACAATTCATAGAATGGACCTATGCCTTCAGAACACTGTAATTTACCTGGTCCACCATTGAAATTAAATAGAATTTAAACTTTGTAATTACTACCACGAAGATGGCTTCCTGTCCACCCACCATCAAATGCCAACTTTAAATGGTCATGTCCAATGTTCCCTCCAACGTTTTGGGGCACTGAGCAAATTGTAGGTTTTGTGAGAGGAAACTTGAACGTTGTGAGAATTGTGTGCAACTTCTGGTGAGCGTTTTACAGTGAACACTGAGGCTGTACCCTTAGTTTCATTAGCCAATAGGTTGTACCCTTAGTTTCATTAGCCAATAGGTTGTACCCTTAGTTTCAGTAGCCAATAGGTTGTACCCTTAGTTTCAGTAGCCAATAGGTTGTACCCTTAGTTTCATTAGCCAATAGGTTGTACTCTTAGTTTCAGTAACCAATAGGTTGTACCCTTAGTTTCAGTAACCAATAGGTTGTACCCTTAGTTTCAGTAGCCAATAGGTTGTACCCTTAGTTTCATTAGCCAATAGGTTGTACCCTTAGTTTCAGTAGCCAATAGGTTGTACTCTTAGTTTCAGTAACCAATAGGTTGTACCCTTAGTTTCATTAGCCAATAGGTTGTACCCTTAGTTTTAGTAGCCAATAGGCTGTACCCTTAGTTTCAGTAACCAATAGGTTGTACTCTTAGTTTCAGTAACCAATAGGTTGTACCCTTAGTTTCAGTAACCAATAGGTTGTACCCTTAGTTTCATTAGCCAATAGGTTGTACCCTTAGTTTCAGTAACCAATAGGTTGTACCCTTAGTTTCAGTAGCCAATAGGTTGTACCCTTAGTTTCAGTAGCCAATAGGTTGTACCCTTAGTTTCAGTAACCAATAGGTTGTACCCTTAGTTTCAGTAGCCAATAGGTTGTACCCTTAGTTTCATTAGCCAATAGGTTGTACCCTTAGTTTCATTAGCCAATAGGTTGTACCCTTAGTTTCATTAGCCAATAGGTTGTACCCTTAGTTTCAGTAGCCAATAGGTTGTACTCTTAGTTTCAGTAACCAATAGGTTGTACCCTTAGTTTCAGTAACCAATAGGTTGTACTCTTAGTTTCAGTAGCCAATAGGTTGTACCCTTAGTTTCATTAGCCAATAGGTTGTACTCTTAGTTTCATTAGCCAATAGGTTGTACCCTTAGTTTCAGTAACCAATAGGTTGTACTCTTAGTTTCATTAGCCAATAGGTTGTACCCTTAGTTTCAGTAGCCAATAGGTTGTACCCTTAGTTTCAGTAACCAATAGGTTGTACCCTTAGTTTCATTAGCCAATAGGTTGTACCCTTAGTTTCAGTAGCCAATAGGTTGTACTCTTAGTTTCAGTAACCAATAGGTTGTACCCTTAGTTTCAGTAACCAATAGGTTGTACTCTTAGTTTCAGTAGCCAATAGGTTGTACCCTTAGTTTCATTAGCCAATAGGTTGTACTCTTAGTTTCATTAGCCAATAGGTTGTACCCTTAGTTTCAGTAACCAATAGGTTGTACTCTTAGTTTCATTAGCCAATAGGTTGTACCCTTAGTTTCAGTAGCCAATAGGTTGTACCCTTAGTTTCAGTAACCAATAGGTTGTACCCTTAGTTTCAGTAACCAATAGGTTGTACCCTTAGTTTCAGTAGCCAATAGGCTGTACCCTTAGTTTCAGTAGCCAATAGGCTGTACCCTTACAGTTTCAGTAGCCAATATATTGTATGTACCCTTACAGTCTTAGACAGTAGCCAATAGGCTGCACCCTGACAGTTTTAGACATGAGCCAATAGGCTGTGCCCTGACAGTTTTAGACAGTAGCCAATAGGTTATTGTGGATATTGGAGCATAATGTAGGCCTACCAACAAAACCAATGGAGTAAAGCACATAACATTTTCACATGGAAACAGCTTTTGATTTCTATGATAGACTATATGAGGTCTTAAATACAGGCCTACAGTAGTCTGAGGTGTTCAGTGAAGGCCTACAGTAGTCTGAGGTGTTCAGTGAAGGCCTACAGTAGTCTATATGAGGTGTTAAATACAGGCCTACAGTAGTCTATAAGAGGTGTTAAATACAGGCCTACAGTAGTCTGTCTATAAGAGGTGTTCAGTGAAGGCCTACAGTAGTCTGTATGAGGTGTTCAGGCCTACAGTAGTCTGTATGAGGTGTTCAGGCCTACGGTAGTCTGTATGAGGTGTTCAGGCCTACGATAGTCTGTATGAGGTGTTCAGGCCTACAGTAGTATGAATGAGGTGTTCAGGCCTACGGTAGTCTGTATGAGGTGTTCAGGCCTACAGTAGTCTGTATGAGGTGTTCAGGCCTACAGTAGTCTGTATGAGGTGTTCAGGCCTACAGTAGTCTGTATGAGGTGTTCAGGCCTACAGTAGTCTGTGTGAGGTGTTCAGGCCTACGGTAGTCTGTATGAGGTGTTCAGGCCTACAGTAGTCTGTGTGAGGTGTTCAGGCCTACGGTAGTCTGTATGAGGTGTTCAGGCCTACGGTAGTCTGTATGAGGTGTTCAGGCCTACGGTAGTCTGTATGAGGTGTTCAGGCCTACGGTAGTCTGTATGAGGTGTTCAGGTCTACAGTAGTCTGTATGAGGTGTTCAGGCCTACAGTAGTCTGTGTGAGGTGTTCAGTGAAGGCCTACAGTAGTCTATATAGGTGTTAAATACAGGCCTACAGTAGTCGGTATGAGGTGTTCAGGCCTACAGTAGTCTGTATGAGGTGTTCAGTGAAGGCCTACAGTAGTCTATATAGGTGTTAAATACAGGCCTACAGTAGTCTGTATGAGGTGTTCAGGCCTACAGTAGTCTGTATGAGGTGTTCAGGCCTACGGTAGTCTGTATGAGGTGTTCAGGCCTACGGTAGTTTGTATGAGGTGTTCAGGCCTACAGTAGTCTGTATGAGGTGTTCAGGCCTACAGTAGTCTGTATGAGGTGTTCAGGCCTACAGTAGTCTGTGTGAGGTGTTCAGTGAAGGCCTACAGTAGTCTGTATGAGGTGTTCAGGCCTACAGTAGTCTGTGTGAGGTGTTCAGTGAAGGCCTACAGTAGTCTATATAGGTGTTAAATACAGGCCTACAGTATTCTATATGAGGTGTTGAATACAGGCCTGGTTTAGTGGTTTTTGTGCTCTTGTAGGAAACAGTAACTCCCCATATTTAATTGGGCTATTAACTTGCTAACTAGCAAAGAATATCAACAAATGTGCATGTGCGGCTCTGCGCTCTGAATCTTAACTGATCTGAAAAGCGTTTTCACTTTGCGGATGATTGAAAGACCGTTGCGCTCTGGCTCTGCCTGCAACAAAATCATACTCAATCTAGCAAAGTTACATTTGTTTTGGTTTGTTGCATTCAAATGGGGCTGATAGAATCAACAACATTATATCATAGAAACAACGTGGATCTAATACACCACAAACTAATGGGGCGGATCGCATGCGTCTCCAAGCGCCCCGTTTAGAGGGCACATTGTTAGAATAAACATGATCTATGTTTCAATAGGTTTCCTATGGAGTATTGACAGTATAATTTAAAACATAATGTATTGCATTCCCATTCAACATTCTCTGTGTTGACCTTCAACAATTTTTTTTGTGGTACCGTTTGTAAGTTAATTTTTGTAACTGTCAGCCAAAATATATTCAAGTGCACGTTGTGTCTCAACTGATGGCACAACACAAACACCTCTGATGTAAAATAAGGTCCAAGCTACAACATATATGCAACACAACATTTAGATAGTTTTAACTTTTAAGGTTAAGAAATTATAAAACAGTTTGACAATCCCTGCTTGTAAACTTTTAAAAAGATATATCCATTTCAGTCGTTGATATTTTCCAGTGACGAAGACGAATGTTTCATGGTAAGGTATGTAGACGGGGTCAACTTTGACCCCATCTCCTGAATGTTTTGCCATTCAGGTCCAAAAATCACTTCCTGACCACTTCTACAATGGAAAAACTTGTATGGTTTCATTCAAATCAAAAAGGGCTGCTGTCAAAATATACAATACCAGAATATATGGCTGCGTTTCAAATGTCTTTTCTATATAGAAATCAACAATTGTAGGTTGAGACTAACTTCTGGCCACACTGAGCAGTCCCATTCTCTAACCAGTCATCTCCTTCTGGTGGTCAGATTAACTGAACAGTCTCATTCTCTAACTGAATAGTCTTACTTTCTCACTTTTCTCTTCTCCTCCAGGTGCGTTCATCGTGTGCTGGACGCCAGGGCTGGTTCTCATCCTCCTCGATGTGTTCTGTGCCAACTGTAACGTCCTGGACTTTGAGAAGTTCTTCCTGCTTCTGGCTGAGTTTAACTCTGCTATGAACCCCATCATCTACAGCTACCGGGACAAGGAGATGAGCGCCACCTTCAAGCAGATCTTGTGCTGTCAGCGCCAGGAGAACGTTAACGGGACGGCAGCCGAGGGCTCCGACCGCTCAGCCTCCTCTATCAATCACACCGTGCTGAGTGGAGGGAAACAAAACAATGATCACTCAGTGGTGTGAGGAGAGGGGCTGGAGACAGGAGGAGAGGGGCTGGAGACAGGAGGAGAGGGGCTGGAGACAGGAGGAGAGGGGCTGGAGACAGGAGGAGAGGGGCTGGGGTTGGAGCTAGAAGGAGAGGACTCGCTGGAGGAGAGGAGAGGGACTGGGGCTGCAGAGAGGAGAGGGACTGGGGCTGCAGAGAGGAGGAGAGGAGAAGGACTGGGGCAGGAGAGGAGAGGGACTGGGGCTGGAGCTAGGAGGAGAGGAGAAGGACTGGGGCTGGAGACAGGAGGAGAGGAGAAGGGCCGGAGCTAGCAGAAGAGGAGCTGGAGACAGGAGGAGAGGACTGGGGCTAGAGAACAGAGGAGAGGGGGCTGCAGTGTGAAGCCCAGCCCAGGGGTGGCCAGAAGATGGGTGAGGGGACGAGGGCAGGCTGGGGCCAGGGAGGTGGGTGGCCAGGAGATGGACAATTGGACCTACTATAATTGACCAGGGTGTTGCCATGGAGACGGGTCGGAACAGAGGGCAGATTCATTGCAAGACTCTTATTGGTTGTTAGTTATTTGTTTTCTATTTTGTTAAAGTGTTGACACCACATTAACTATTTAAAGACTTTAATGTATGATGATGTGAAGGACTTGCAGAAGCTCTCTGTATCCCCCCTCTCTCTGACTAAACTTCTTAACTATCATTATATCCATATTACCATCACAATAGGAAGAAGGGTCTGACTAAACGGCTGAACAGCTTTTACCCAGGTCTTTTGGGCCTTCATTGTGACCACACGACTTAGATACTTGTTACTGTCTGTATTCTGTTGTTGAGCCAGACCAAAGGGGGCCAACCAAGTCGTTAGTCTGCCAAGACCTGGCCTGTGTCCCAAATTGGTCCTGGTCTAAAGTAGTGCACTACAAAGGGAATAGGGTTCCATTGGGGACATAGACCTGTTCATAATTTTAACTTTCTGTTGCCAAGTATGTTGGATCCATTAACTGAAAGCTTGGTGACCTGTTTTACCCAACTCTCGCTTTGGCCAGATTCCACCCCAAAGTCTGTCGTTGTCAAACACGACTGATCATAAAGCGTGTACATTCCTGATGTTTTAATGTCAGACATTCAGGTTAACACACTCTGTCCTGGACAATGACCATCGGCAAGGGAGTGTCTCTCGATCTATCTACAGTTATGGTCTATAGATGGCCTGAATTGCTTACAGGAGGTGTATTGATGGCATTAATGCAATTGATGGGCACCTCTAATACAGCTAACCTGAGTGATATCACCTCTAATACAGCTGACCTGAGTGATATCACCTCTAATACAGCTGACCTGAGTGATATCAACTCTAATACAGCTGACCTGAGTGATATCACCTCTAATACAGCTGACCTGAGTGATATCACCTCTAATACAGCTGACCTGAGTGATATCACCTCTAATACAGCTGACCTGAGTGATATCACCTCTAATACAGCTGACCTGAGTGATATCACCTCTAATACAGCTAACCTGAGTGATATCACCTCTAATACAGCTGACCTGAGTATCACCTCTAATAAAGCTGACCTGAGTGATATCACCTCTAATACAGCTGACCTGAGTGATATCACCTCTAATACAGCTGACCAGAGGTCCAGTTTGTTGGTGCTGTCATGCAACTACCTTTCACTCATTGTCATGCCAAATACAGGGATCTGCCTAAATCTAGGAAAACCTAATATACAGGGTAGGTTGCACCAACATGGAGGAACTCTTAAGCCTTAATTTAACCCAGTTTCATCTTCATCTTGTTGCACCAAACTTTAAATCTATTTTTAAATTAATCCTAGTTAAAATGAATCCTTCCTCTAATCATAAGTTTTAGTTTTCACTTTAAACCTAGAGTCATTTTAAGCTTGAATATAAACTTAGATTGGAGATGAATTCTGAAATGCCACTTGATGTGGTTGAACTGATAAAATGACAGGATATCGACTGTGGAGAGACCAGAACGACAGAGTTCCTCAGAGAACATTACGAGACAGGTTGTATCCTGTTGAGTTTTTTTATGATAATGATGAGTTTTCAAGGAGATGCCGCTTCTCCAAGGAATCTGTAATGCAACTGGAAAGAAAGGTTGGACCAAGCGTGGGAACGACTGTAACGAGGATGTACCCCTACTACTTCAGCTCCTGATGACTCTACGGTTCTATGTAACTGGATGTTTCCAGATGGTGGATGAATGTGGACCTTTCTGGACTCCACAAGTCTACCGTCTACAGGATTGTAGCCAGAGTGTCCAGTGCTTTTGCCGGCCTGAAGAATGAGTACATCAGGTTCAGTCCGACAGAGGAAACAGCAGCTGGATTTTTACAGGAAAGCTAGATTCCCATGTGTACTATGGGCAATAGACTGGACACACATTCCTATTCCGAACCCTGGTGGTGGGAATGGAGAACTATTCTGTAATCAGAAAGATTACTGCTCCATCAACGTGCAGGCTGTCTGTGATGTCAAAGGTCAGCTCACCAACATCCTACTGCTCCGTCAACGTGCAGGCTGTCTGTGATGTCAAAGGTCAGCTCACCAACATCCTACTGCTCCGTCAACCTGCAGGCTGTCTGTGATGTCAAAGGTCAGCTCACCAACATCCTACTGCTCCGTCAACGTGCAGGCTGTCTGTGATGTCAAAGGTCAGCTCACCAACATCCTACTGCTCCGTCAACGTGCAGGCTGTCTGTGATGTCAAAGGTCAGCTCACCAACATCCTACTGCTCCGTCAACCTGCAGGCTGTCTGTGATGTCAAAGGTCAGCTCACCCACATCCTACTGCTCCGTCAACGTGCAGGCTGTCTGTGATGTCAAAGGTCAGCTCACCAACATCCTAGCTAGATGGCCAGGATCCACCCATGACAGCAGATACTTTGACAATAGTCGTCTGTGTGCAATGCTGGAAAGGGGAGCATATGAAGGCCCCCTACTACGTAACAATGGATATTATTGTCATGGGAACCTTATGACTCCCCTTTTAAACCCCCAGACACCTGAAGAGAGACAATCCACCACCTCATATCCTGACAAGAGATCTCATAGAGAGAGAACACACCACCGCTCATATCCTGACAAGAGATCTCATAGAGAGAGAACACACCACCTCTCATATCCTGACAAGAGATCTCATAGAGAGAGAACACACCACCGCTCATATCCTGACAAGAGATCTCATAGAGAGAGAACACACCACCTCTCATATCCTGACAAGAGATCTCATAGAGAGAGAACACACCACCTCTCATATCCTGACAAGAGATCTCATAGAGAGAGAACACACCACCTCTCATAACCTGACAAGAGATCTCATAGAGAGAGAACACACCACCGCTCATATCCTGACAAGAGATCTCATAGAGAGAGAACACACCACCGCTCATATCCTGACAAGAGATCTCATAGAGAGAGAACACACCACCGCTCATATCCTGACAAGAGATCTCATAGAGAGAGAACACACCACCTCTCATATCCTGACAAGAGATCTCATAGAGAGAGAACACACCACCTCTCATATCCTGACAAGAGATCTCATAGAGAGAGAACACACCACCTCTCATATCCTGACAAGAGATCTCATAGAGAGAGAACACACCACCTCTCATATCCTGACAAGAGATCTCATAGAGAGAGAACACACCACCTCTCATATCCTGACAAGAGATCTCATAGAGAGAGTTTTTGTAGTATGGAAGAAAAGATTCCCTCCCCTACAGGTGGTGCTCTGCATGAAGATGGACACTACACTGACAATCACAATTGCAGTGGAAGTTCTGTATAACTTTAGCAAGAGACAAGGAGACAAGCTACCTGAGGAGGATGAGGAGAATGGAGAAGATGGCCAGGTGCAACATGCTGTTGATGTGAATGCGGTGAGGAGAACCTTGATTGAGAACAATTTTTGCAGCCTAACGTGTGTGTAGTGTAACATGTAAAAAGCAATATTATATTTTGACTGACGTGCAATTTTTAATAAGACTATCTGTATTAAAATGTATTATTAAGTCATTGTTATTCTCTATCATAAAGGGGGGAACTGGAAGCACCAGAACATGAGCGGGGGAACCACATTGCTTGGGAAAGCATTGTTTTAATAAATAACAAGATTAGCATTCTTTCCACATTTGTTTCCCTGAAGGCGTTTCTGTTTCTGAATTCGCAGTAGCTCTTTTTTTGTAAACTCAGAATCTCAGTCTGAGGAATATTTTTCTCTCCCTCCAGCGCCAAAACATCAATATGAGCTGTTTTCGTCTCGGGTTCTGGGGGGCTAGTTCAAGATCCAGGCATTGCTGTTTCTCCACGACAACAGGGTGTCAGCTCAACTAAAGAGAATCAACTCATTATTAGAACTTATCTTCCCATTTTGTAATTGAATTAGAGCTTATGATACACCTTGGTAGAATGATGACGTTATGCAACATGCTGTAACGGGACTGAGAACAGTAAATTACTAGTAGCGTTAGTTTCAGTGGTGGAAAAAGTAATTTCATACTGTTGTAAAAGTAATGATATCTTAATAGAAAATAACTTGAGTAAAAGTCAGCCAGTAAAAAGTAAAGTAAAAAGTCAAAGTATTTGGGTTTAAATGTTCTTAAGTATCAAAAGTAAAAGTATGAATTATTTAATATTCCTTACATTAAGAAATCCAGATGGCACGGTTTTATTACATTGACAGTTTGCCAGTGTCACACTCCAACACTCAGACATAATTTACAAATGAAACATTTGTGTTTAGTGAGTCTGCCAGATCAGAGCCAGTAGGGATGACCAGGGATGTTCTCTGTTTAGTGAGTCCTCCAGATCAGAGCCAGTAGGGATGACCAGGGATGTTCTCTGTTTAGTGAGTCCTCCAGATCAGAGGCAGTAGGGCTGACCAGGGATGTTCTCTGTTTAGTGAGTCCTCCAGATCAGATGCAGTAGGGATGACCAGGGATGTTCTCTGTTTAGTGAGTCCTCCAGATCAGAGCCAGTAGGGATGACCAGGGATGTTCTCTGTTTAGTGAGTCTTCCAGATCAGAGGCAGTAGGGCTGACCAGGGATGTTCTCTGTTTAGTGAGTCCTCCAGATCAGAGGCAGTAGGGATGACCAGGGATGTTCTCTGTTTAGTGAGTCCTCCAGATCAGAGGCAGTAGAGAGGACCAGGGATGTTCTCTGTTTAGTGAGTCCTCCAGATCAGAGGCAGTAGGGCTGACCAGGGATGTTCTCTGTTTAGTGAGTCCACCAGATCAGAGGCAGTAGGGATGACCAGGGATGTTCTCTGTTTAGTGAGTCCTCCAGATCAGAGGCAGTAGGGCTGACCAGGGATGTTCTCTGTTTAGTGAGTCCTCCAGATCAGAGGCAGTAGGGATGACCAGGGATGTTCTCTGTTTAGTGAGTCCTCCAGATCAGAGGCAGTAGGGATGACCAGGGATGTTCTCTGTTTAGTGAGTCTATCAGATCAGAGGCAGTAGGGACGACCAGGGATGTTCTCTGTTTAGTGAGTCCTCCAGATCAGATGCAGTAGGGATGACCAGGGATGTTCTCTGTTTAGTGAGTCCTCCAGATCAGAGGCAGTAGGGATGACCAGGGATGTTCTCTGTTTAGTGAGTCCTCCAGATCAGAGGCAGTAGGGATGACCAGGGGATGTTCTCTGTTTAGTGAGTCCTCCAGATCAGAGGCAGTAGGGATGACCAGGGATGTTCTCTGTTTAGTGAGTCCTCCAGATCAGAGGCAGTAGGGATGACCAGGGATGTTCTCTGTTTAGTGAGTCTGCCAGATCAGAGGCAGTGGGGATGACCAGGGATGTTCTCTGTTTAGTGAGTCCTCCAGATCAGAGGCAGTAGGGATGACCAGGGATGTTCTCTGTTTATTGAGTCCTCCAGATCAGATGCAGTGGGGATGACCAGGGGATGTTCTCTCGATAAGTGCCCGAATTGGACCAGGTTCCTGCTAAGTACTCAAGAACATTATATGGAGTAAAACCTTGTTTAAGTCTTTTCTTTAGGAATGTAGTGAAGTAAAAATAAAAGTTGTCCAATATATAAAGAGTAAAGTACAGATACCCAAAAAACTGACTAAAGTAGTGCTTTAATGTATTTTAACTTAAGTACTTTACACCACTGGGTAGTTTTGACATGCATTGTAGTCATTGATGTTAACCAGTTGTTTATGCTTACTAAGTATTGGTGGGACTAGTTGTCTGTTGTCGTCATAGGGTTAACTGTTCGGTATCATCACATATGTCCCGAGAGAGAGACTCTGGTCTGAAATATCTTCCGCCTCTCATCTGCTGCATTATTTTTGGCTTTGAAGTTTTTCCCAGCAGCCTTCATCTGATTTGTGTCCCTCTCCTCTTTCATGTCAATCATTTAAATCTGTCGCGTAAAACAGCCCAGGTGTCGTCTTTCATCCTCCAGTACGTTACTAAATTCCTCCATCAGCTCAGTACGTTACTGAAACTAAGTTTACATACACCTTAGCCAAATACATCTAAACTTAGTTTTTCACAATTCCTGACATTTAATCCTAGTAAAAATCACTTTATTTTAAGAACATGAAATGTCAGAATAATAGTAGAGAGAATGTGGGTCAGAAGTTTACATACACTCAATTAGTATTTGGTAGCATTGCCTTTAAATTGTTTAACTTGGGTCAAACGTTTTGGGTAGCCTTCCACAAGCTTCCCACAATAAATTGGGTGAATTCCTCCTGACAGAGCTGGTATAACCGAGTCAGGTTTGCAAGGCCTCCTTGCTTGTACACACTTTTTCAGCTCTGCCCACAAATGTTCTATAGGATTGAGGTCAGGGCTTTGTGATGGACACTCCACTCCAGGTCAGGGCTTTGTGATGGACACTCCACTCCAGGTCAGGGCTTTGTGATGGACACTCCACTCCAGATCAGGGCTTTGTGGTGGACACTCCACACTCTGATGCCTATCAGAAGCTTTTAAAGCCATGACATCATTTTCTGGAATTTTCCAAGCTGTTTAAAGGCACAGTCAACTTAGTGTATGTAAACTTCTGATCCACTGGAATTGTGATACAGTGAATTATAAGTGAAATAATCTGTTTGGAAACAATAGGACAAATTACGTGTCATGCACAAAGTAGATGTCCTAACCGACTTACCAAAACTATAGTTTGTTAAGAAGAAATTTGTGGCGTGGTTGAAAAAAATGTTTTATTGACTCCAACCTGAGTGTATGTAAACTTATGATTCAACTGTATATGCTGTGTATAGAGCCCCACATTGGAGGTGTGATAATACCCATACAACCTAGCGGTGAAACAGGGAAATGGTTCCAGTCTATTTTCCACCATTCATTCTTCCCATTGGGGATTGTTAGAAACACTTAAAATAAGGTTTGTGTTTCATGTAGGCTTACCCTGGCGTGACATTTTATTAACCCCTAAATCTCTCTTGGACAAGATGACTTTTATCGATTATATTTGGCTCTATTTACTCTCAGATTTGAAAACACTAATTAGCATCAAAGTAGAGATCGTGAAAAACTACAAATCCCTGCATGTTCCTGCACGTCATCTCTAGCTGACACCTTTACTAACAGGTATTATGGAAATGTAAAACTTGCACAAGACAGTTCACAGAATTGCAGGAAATAAACTTTAAAGCAGATGTTTTTTTTCTCTCCAACGTCAAGGGGGGGGGGGTCACTAAAATATTTTGCAGTGAGGTAGTGGGGCCCCCAAAAGGCTACTGCCGGCCCTGGAGATCTGGATACAGCTAGATAATAAACAAACAAAGCAGCTGGAAGAAATACTGGCGGCTATGACAGAAGCCAAACGTGAGTTGGCTTGGGGGTGTGGTTTGACGTCCTTGCCACCACCAAGACACACCCATCTGTCAGAACCTTGCCTGCAGCTGTTTCCTCCCCACTCATTCACAACGAACAAACCTCCTGTAGATTCAGTTCAATAACTACAGGCAGATGTATGGTGAGATGCCAGAGGAAGCTTTGACTAGGTCAGTAGTCTACAGAGTAATATGAGAAGAATGCAATTGTTGAATTTATGTACATATTCTAAACTAAGTGTTTTGATAACTTTCAATTGTAGTAACAGCTCCATGTAGAATAAACAATCCTTTATATAAAACCATAGAAGTGTTCTGGTTATATAACAATGTGCACCTTTCATTGTCATTCCCAGCCGATACGGATACTGCTTCCTGTCTGCTGGTAATGGGGTTACCATAGTAACATGTTTCTCCCTCCTCATATACTGACACCTGATTCTGGTTCAGAATACACAGGGTTTCTCCCTCATATTGACCGTGGTTCAGAATACACGGGGGTTCTCCCTCATATTGATTCATTGTCATTCCCAGCCGATACGGATACTGCTTCCGGTCTGCTGGTAATGGGGTTACCATAGTAACATGTTTCTCCCTCCTCATATACTGACACCTGATTCTGGTTCAGAATACACAGGGTTTCTCCCTCATATTGACTGATCCTGGTCCAGAATACACAGGGTTTCTCCCTCACATTGACTGATCCTGGTTCAGAATACACAGGGTTTCTCCCCCATATTGACTGATACCTGATCCTTGTCCAGAATACACAGGGTTTCTCCCTCCCCATATTGACTGATGCTGGTCCAGAATACACAGGATTTCTCCTTCCTCATATTGACTGATCCTGGTCCAGAATACACAGGGTTTCTCCCTCCCCATATTGACTGATCCTGGTCCAGAATACACAGGGTTTCTCCCTCCCCATATTGACTGATCCTGGTTCAGAAAACACAGGGTTTCTCCCTCCCCATATTGACTGATCCTCGTCCAGAATACACAGGGTTTCTCCCTCCTCATATTGACTGATCCTGGTCCAGAATACACAGGGTTTCTCACTCTCCATATTGACTGATACCTGATCCTGGTTCAGAATACACAGGGTTTCTCCCTCCCCATATTGACTGATCCTGGTTCAGAATACACAGGGTTTCTCCCTCCACATATTGACTGATCCTGGTTCAGAATACACAGGGTTTCTCCCTCCCCATATTGACTGATCCTGGTCCAGAATACACAGGGTTTCTCCCTCATATTGACTGATCTTGGTCCAGAATACACAGGGTTTCTCCCTCCCCATATTGACTGATCCTGGTCCAGAATACACAGGGTTTCTCACTCTCCATATTGACTGATACCTGATCCTGGTTCAGAATACACAGGGTTTCTCCCTCCCCATATTGACTGATCCTGGTTCAGAATACACAGGGTTTCTCCCTCCACATATTGACTGATCCTGGTTCAGAATACACAGGGTTTCTCCCTCCCCATATTGACTGATCCTGGTCCAGAATACACAGGGTTTCTCCCTCATATTGACTGATCTTGGTCCAGAATACACAGGGTTTCTCCCTCCCCATATTGACTGATCCTGGTCCAGAATACACAGGGTTTCTCCCTCATATTGACTGATCTTGGTCCAAAATACACAGGGTTTCTCCCTCCCATATTGACTGATCCTGGTTCAGAATACACAGGGTTTCTCCGTTCCCATATTGACTGATCCTGGTCCAGAGTACACAGGGTTTCTCCCTCATATTGACTGATCCTGGTTCAGAATACACAGGGTTTCTCCCTCATATTGACTGATCCTGGTCCAGAATACACAGGGTTTCTCACTCTCCATATTGACTGATACCTGATCCTGGTTCAGAATACACAGGGTTCTCCCTCCACATATTGACTGATCCTGGTCCAGAATACACAGGGTTTCTCCCTCCCCATATTGACTGATCCTAGTCCAGAATACACAGGGTTTCTCCCTCCTCATATTGACTGATCCTAGTCCAGAATACACAGGGTTTCTCCCTCCTCATATTGACTGATCCTGGTCCAGAATACACAGGGTTTCTCCCTCCCCATATTGACTGATCCTGGTCCAGAATACACAGGGTTTCTCCCTCCCCATATTGACTGATCCTAGTCCAGAATACACAGGGTTTCTCCCTCCTCATATTGACTGATCCTGGTCCAGAATACACAGGGTTTCTCACTCTCCATATTGACTGATACCTGATCCTGGTTCAGAATACACAGGGTTCTCCCTCCAAATATTGACTGATCCTGGTTCAGAATACACGGGGGTTCTCACTCTCCATATTGACTGATCCTGGTCCAGAATACACAGGGTTTCTCCCTCATATTGACTGATCTTGGTCCAGAATACACAGGGTTTCTCCCTCCCCATATTGACTGATCCTGGTCCAGAATACACAGGGTTTCTCCCTCCTCATATTGACTGATCCTGGTCCAGAATACACAGGGTTTCTCACTCTCCATATTGACTGATACCTGATCCTGGTCCAGAATACACAGGGCTTCTCCCCCATATTGACTGATACCTGATCCTGGTCCAGAATACACAGGGTTTCTCCCTCCCCATATTGACTGATAACGGATACTGGTCCAGAATACACAGGGTTTCTCCCTCCCCATATTGACTGATCCTGGTCCAGAATACACAGGGTTTCTCCTTCCTCATATTGACTGATCCTGGTCCAGAATACACAGGGTTTCTCACTCTCCATATTGACTGATCCTGGTCCAGAATACACAGGGTTTCTCCCTCATATTGACTGATCCTGGTTCAGAATACACAGGGTTTCTCCCTCATATTGGCTGACCCTGATCCAGAATACACAGGGTTTCTCCCTCATATTGACCGTGGTTCAGAATACACGGGGGTTCTCCCTCATATTGATTGATCCTGGTCCAGAATACACAGGGTTTCTCCCTCCTCATATTGACTGATCCTGGTCCAGAATACACAGGGTTTCTCCCTCCCCATATTGACTGATCCTAGACCAGAATACACAGGGTTTCTCCCTCCTCATATTGACTGATCCTGGTCCAGAATACACAGGGTTTCTCACTCTCCATATTGACTGATACCTGATCCTGGTCCGGAATACACAGGGTTTCTCCCTCATATTGACTGATCCTGGTCCAGAATACACAGGGCTTCTCCCCCATATTGACTGATTCCTGGTACAGAATACACAGGGTTTCTCCCTCCCCATATTGACTGATTCCTGGTACAGAATACACAGGGTTTCTCCCTCCCCATATTGACTGATCCTAGTTCAGAATACACGGGGTTTCTCCCTCATATTGACTGATCCTGGTCCAGAATACACAGGGTTTCTCCGTTCCCATATTGACTGATCCTGGTCCAGAGTACACAGGGTTTCTCCCTCATATTGACTGATCCTGGTTCAGAATACACAGGGTTTCTCCCTCATATTGACTGATCCTGGTCCAGAATACACAGGGTTTCTCACTCTCCATATTGACTGATACCTGATCCTGGTTCAGAATACACAGGGTTCTCCCTCCACATATTGACTGATCCTGGTCCAGAATACACAGGGTTTCTCCCTCCCCATATTGACTGATCCTAGTCCAGAATACACAGGGTTTCTCCCTCCTCATATTGACTGATCCTAGTCCAGAATACACAGGGTTTCTCCTTCCTCATATTGACTGATCCTGGTCCAGAATACACAGGGTTTCTCCCTCCCCATATTGACTGATCCTGGTTCAGAATACACGGGGGTTCTCACTCTCCATATTGACTGATCCTGGTCCAGAATACACAGGGTTTCTCCCTCATATTGACTGATCTTGGTCCAGAATACACAGGGTTTCTCCCTCCCCATATTGACTGATCCTGGTCCAGAATACACAGGGTTTCTCACTCTCCATATTGACTGATACCTGATCCTGGTCCAGAATACACAGGGCTTCTCCCCCATATTGACTGATACCTGATCCTGGTCCAGAATACACAGGGTTTCTCCCTCCCCATATTGACTGATAACGGATACTGGTCCAGAATACACAGGGTTTCTCCCTCCCCATATTGACTGATCCTGGTCCAGAATACACAGGGTTTCTCCCTCCTCATATTGACTGATCCTGGTCAAGAATACACAGGGTTTCTCACTCTCCATATTGACTGATCCTGGTCCAGAATACACAGGGTTTCTCCCTCATATTGACTGATCCTGGTTCAGAATACACAGGGTTTCTCCCTCATATTGGCTGACCCTGATCCAGAATACACAGGGTTTCTCCCTCATATTGACCGTGGTTCAGAATACACGGGGGTTCTCCCTCATATTGATTGATCCTGGTCCAGAATACACAGGGTTTCTCCCTCCTCATATTGACTGATCCTGGTCCAGAATACACAGGGTTTCTCCCTCCCCATATTGACTGATCCTAGACCAGAATACACAGGGTTTCTCCCTCCTCATATTGACTGATCCTGGTCCAGAATACACAGGGTTTCTCACTCTCCATATTGACTGATACCTGATCCTGGTCCGGAATACACAGGGTTTCTCCCTCATATTGACTGATCCTGGTCCAGAATACACAGGGCTTCTCCCCCATATTGACTGATTCCTGGTACAGAATACACAGGGTTTCTCCCTCCCCATATTGACTGATCCTGGTCCAGAATACACAGGGTTTCTCCCTCCTCATATTGACTGATCCTGGTCCAGAATACACAGGGTTTCTCACTCTCCATATTGACTGATCCTGGTCCAGAATACACAGGGTTTCTCCCTCATATTGACTGATCCTGGTTCAGAATACACGGGGTTTCTCCCTCATATTGACTGATCCTGGTCCAGAATACACAGGGTTTCTCCCTCATATTGACCGTGGTTCAGAATACACGGGGCTTCTCCCTCATGTTGATTGATCCTGGTCCAGAATATACAGGGTTTCTCCCTCCTCATATTGACTGATCCTGGTCCAGAATACACAGGGTTTCTCCCTCCCCATATTGACTGATCCTAGTCCAGAATACACAGGGTTTCTCCCTCCTCATATTGACTGATTCTGGTCCAGAATACACAGGATTTCTCACTCTCCATATTGACTGATACCTGATCCTGGTCCAGAATACACAGGGTTTCTCCCTCCCCATATTGACTGATCCTGGTCCAGAATACACAGGGTTTCTCCCTCCTCATATTGACTGATCCTGGTCCAGAATACACAGGGTTTCTCACTCTCCATATTGACTGATACCTGATCCTGGTCCAGAATACACAGGGTTTCTCCCTCATATTGACTGATCCTGGTCCAGAATACACAGGGCTTCTCCCCCATATTGACTGATACCTGATCCTGGTCCAGAATACACAGGGTTTCTCCCTCCCCATATTGACTGATACCGGATCCTGGTCCAGAATACACAGGGTTTCTCCCTCCCCATATTGACTGATGCTGGTCCAGAACACACAGGGTTTCTCCTTCCTCATGTTGACTGATCCTGGTCCAGAATACACAGGGTTTCTCCCTCCCCATATTGACTGATCCTGGTCCAGAATACACAGGGTTTCTCCCTCCTCATATTGACTGATCCTGGTCCAGAATACACAGGGTTTCTCACTCTCCATATTGACTGATCCTGGTCCAGAATACACAGGGTTTCTCCCTCATATTGACTGATCCTGGTTCAGAATACACAGGGTTTCTCCCTCATATTGACTGATCCTGGTCCAGAATACACAGGGTTTCTCCCTCATATTGACCGTGGTTCAGAATTCACGGGGGTTCTCCCTCATATTGATTCATTGTCATTCCCAGCCGAAACGGATACTGCTTCCTGTCTGCTGGTAATGGGGTTACCATAGTAACATGTTTCTCCCTCCTCATATGGTAACACCTTATTCTGGTTCAGAATACACAGGGTTTCTCCCTCATATTGACTGATCCTGGTCCAGAATACACAGGGTTTCTCCCTCACATTGACTGATCCTGGTTCAGAATACACAGGGTTTCTCCCCCATATTGACTGATACCTGATCCTTGTCCAGAATACACAGGGTTTCTCCCTCCCCATATTGACTGATGCTGGTCCAGAATACACAGGATTTCTCCTTCCTCATATTGACTGATCCTGGTCCAGAATACACAGGGTTTCTCCCTCCCCATATTGACTGATCCTGGTCCAGAATACACAGGGTTTCTCCCTCCCCATATTGACTGATCCTCGTCGAGAATACACAGGGTTTCTCCCTCCCCATATTGACTGATCCTGGTCCAGAATACACAGGGTTTCTCCCTCATATTGACTGATCCTGGTTCAGAATACACAGGGTTTCTCCCTCATATTGACTGATCCTGGTCCAGAATACACAGGGTTTCTCCCTCATATTGACCGTGGTTCAGAATACACGGGGGTTCTCCCTCATATTGATTGATCCTGGTCCAGAATACACAGGGTTTCTCCCTCCTCATATTGACTGATCCTGGTCCAGAATACACAGGGTTTTCCCTCCCCATATTGACTGATCCTAGTCCAGAATACACAGGGTTTCTCCCTCCTCATATTGACTGATCCTGGTCCAGAATACACAGGGTTTCTCACTCTCCATATTGACTGATACCTGATCCTGGTTCAGAATACACAGGGTTTCTCCCTCCCCATATTGACTGATCCTGGTTCAGAATACACAGGGTTTCTCCCTCCACATATTGACTGATCCTGGTTCAGAATACACAGGGGTTCTCCCTCATATTGATTGATTCTGGTCCAGAATACACAGGGTTTCTCCCTCCTCATATTGACTGATCCTGGTCCAGAATACACAGGGTTTCTCCCTCCCCATATTGACTGATCCTAGTCCAGAATACACAGGGTTTCTCCCTCCTCATATTGACTGATCCTGGTCCAGAATACACAGGGTTTCTCACTCTCCATATTGACTGATACCTGATCCTGGTTCAGAATACACAGGGTTTCTCCCTCCCCATATTGACTGATCCTGGTTCAGAATACACAGGGTTTCTCCCTCCCCATATTGACTGATCCTGGTCCAGAATACACAGGGTTTCTCCCTCATATTGACTGATCTTGGTCCAGAATACACAGGGTTTCTCCCTCCCCATATTGACTGATCCTGGTCCAGAATACACAGGGTTTCTCCCTCATATTGACTGATATTGGTCCAAAATAAACAGGGTTTCTCCCTCCCATATTGACTGATCCTGGTTCAGAATACACAGGGTTTCTCCCTCCCCATATTGACTGATCCTGGTCCAGAGTACACAGGGTTTCTCCCTCATATTGACTGATCCTGGTTCAGAATACAAAGGGTTTCTCCCTCCTCATATTGACTGATCCTAGTCCAGAATACACAGGGTTTTTCCCTCCTCATATTGACTGATCCTGGTCCAGAATACACAGGGTTTCTCCCTCCCCATATTGACTGATCCTGGTCCAGAATACACAGGGTTTCTCACTCTCCATATTGACGGATACCTGATCCTGGTTCAGAATACACAGGGTTCTCCCTCCACATATTGACTGATCCTGGTCCAGAATACACAGGGTTTTCCCTCCCCATATTGACTGATCCTAGTCCAGAATACACAGGGTTTCTCCCTCCTCATATTGACTGATCCTAGTCCAGAATACACAGGGTTTTTCCCTCCTCATATTGACTGATCCTGGTCCAGAATACACAGGGTTTCTCCCTCCCCATATTGACTGATCCTGGTCCAGAATACACAGGGTTTCTCCCTCCCCATATTGACTGATCCTAGTCCAGAATAGAGTACACAGGGTTTCTCCCTCATATTGACTGATCCTGGTTCAGAATACACAGGGTTTCTCCCTCATATTGACTGATCCTGGTCCAGAATACACAGGGTTTCTCACTCTCCATATTGACTGATACCTGATCCTGGTTCAGAATACACAGGGTTCTCCCTCCACATATTGACTGATCCTGGTCCAGAATACACAGGGTTTCTCCCTCCCCATATTGACTGATCCTAGTCCAGAATACACAGGGTTTCTCCCTCCTCATATTGACTGATCCTAGTCCAGAATACACAGGGTTTCTCCCTACCCATATTGACTGATCCTGGTCCAGAATACACAGGGTTTCTCCCTCCCCATATTGACTGATCCTAGTCCAGAATGCACAGGGTTTCTCCCTCCTCATATTGACTGATCCTGGTCCAGAATACACAGGGTTTCTCACTCTCCATATTGACGGATACCTGATCCTGGTTCAGAATACACAGGGTTCTCCCTCCACATATTGACTGATCCTGGTCCAGAATACACAGGGTTTCTCCCTCCCCATATTGACTGATCCTAGTCCAGAATAGAGTACACAGGGTTTCTCCCTCATATTGACTGATCCTGGTTCAGAATACACAGGGTTTCTCCCTCATATTGACTGATCCTGGTCCAGAATACACAGGGTTTCTCACTCTCCATATTGACTGATACCTGATCCTGGTTCAGAATACACAGGGTTCTCCCTCCACATATTGACTGATCCTGGTCCAGAATACACAGGGTTTCTCCCTCCCCATATTGACTGATCCTAGTCCAGAATACACAGGGTTTCTCCCTCCTCATATTGACTGATCCTAGTCCAGAATACACAGGGTTTCTCCCTCCCCATATTGACTGATCCTGGTCCAGAATACACAGGGTTTCTCCCTCCCCATATTGACTGATCCTAGTCCAGAATGCACAGGGTTTCTCCCTCCTCATATTGACTGATCCTGGTCCAGAATACACAGGGTTTCTCACTCTCCATATTGACGGATACCTGATCCTGGTTCAGAATACACAGGGTTCTCCCTCCACATATTGACTGATCCTGGTCCAGAATACACAGGGTTTCTCCCTCCCCATATTGACTGATCCTAGTCCAGAATACACAGGGTTTCTCCCTCGTCATATTGACTGATCCTAGTCCAGAATACACAGGGTTTCTCCCTCCTCATATTGACTGATCCTGGTCCAGAATACACAGGGTTTCTCCCTCCCCATATTGACTGATCCTGGTCCAGAATACACAGGGTTTCTCCCTCCCCATATTGACTGATCCTAGTCCAGAATAGAGTACACAGGGTTTCTCCCTCATATTGACTGATCCTGGTTCAGAATACACAGTGTTTCTCCCTCATATTGACTGATCCTGGTCCAGAATACACAGGGTTTCTCACTCTCCATATTGACTGATACCTGATCCTGGTTCAGAATACACAGGGTTCTCCCTCCACATATTGACTGATCCTGGTCCAGAATACACAGGGTTTCTCCCTCCCCATATTGACTGATCCTAGTCCAGAATACACAGGGTTTCTCCCTCCTCATATTGACTGATCCTAGTCCAGAATACACAGGGTTTCTCCCTCCTCATATTGACTGATCCTGGTCCAGAATACACAGGGTTTCTCCCTCCCCATATTGACTGATCCTAGTCCAGAATGCACAGGGTTTCTCCCTCCTCATATTGACTGATCCTGGTCCAGAATACACAGGGTTTCTCACTCTCCATATTGACTGATCCTGGTCCAGAATACACAGGGTTTCTCCCTCATATTGACTGATCTTGGTCCAGAATACACAAGGTTTCTCCCTCCCCATATTGACTGATCCTGGTCCAGAATACACAGGGTTTCTCCCTCCTCATATTGACTGATCCTGGTCCAGAATACACAGGGTTTCTCACTCTCCTAATTGACTGATACCTGATCCTGGTCCAGAATACACAGGGCTTCTCCCCCATATTGACTGATACCTGATCCTGGTCCAGAATACACAGGGTTTCTCCCTCCCCATATTGACTGATAACGGATACTGGTCCAGAATACACAGGGTTTCTCCCTCCCCATATTGACTGATCCTGGTCCAGAATACACAGGGTTTCTCCCTCCTCATATTGACTGATCCTGGTCCAGAATACACAGGGTTTCTCACTCTCCATATTGACTGATCCTGGTCCAGAATACACAGGGTTTCTCCCTCATATTGACTGATCCTGGTTCAGAATACACAGGGTTTCTCCCTCATATTGACTGACCCTGATCCAGAATACACAGGGTTTCTCCCTCATATTGACCGTGATTCAGAATACACGGGGGTTCTCCCTCATATTGATTGATCCTGGTCCAGAATACACAGGGTTTCTCCCTCTTCATATTGACTGATCCTGGTCCAGAATACACAGGGTTTCTCCCTCCCCATATTGACTGATCCTAGTCCAGAATACACAGGGTTTCTCCCTCCTCATATTGACTGATCCTGGTCCAGAATACACAGGGTTTCTCACTCTCCATATTGACTGATACCTGATCCTGGTCCAGATTACACAGGGTTTCTCCCTCATATTGACTGATCCTGGTCCAGAATACACAGGGCTTCTCCCCCATATTGACTGATTCCTGGTCCAGAATACACAGGGTTTCTCCCTCCCCATATTGACTGATCCTGGTCCAGAATACACAGGGTTTCTCACTCTCCATATTGACTGATCCTGGTCCAGAATACACAGGGTTTCTCCCTCATATTGACTGATCCTGGTTCAGAATACACAGGGTTTCTCCCTCATATTGACTGATCCTGGTCCAGAATACACACTGTTTCTCCCTCATATTGACCGTGGTTCAGAATACACGGGGCTTCTCCCTCATGTTGATTGATCCTGGTCCAGAATATACAGGGTTTCTCCCTCCTCATATTGACTGATCCTGGTCCAGAATACACAGGGTTTCTCCCTCCCCATATTGACTGATCCTGGTCCAGAATACACAGGGTTTCTCCCTCATATTGACTGATCTTGGTCCAAAATACACAGGGTTTCTCCCTCCCATATTGACTGATCCTGGTTCAGAATACACAGGGTTTCTCCCTCCCCATATTGACTGATCCTGGTCCAGAGTACACAGGGTTTCTCCCTCATATTGACTGATCCTGGTTCAGAATACAAAGGGTTTCTCCCTCATATTGACTGATCCTGGTCCAGAATACACAGGGTTTCTCACTCTCCATATTGACTGATACCTGATCCTGGTTCAGAATACACAGGGTTCTCCCTCCACATATTGACTGATCCTGGTCCAGAATACACAGGGTTTCTCCCTCCCCATATTGACTGATCCTAGTCCAGAATACACAGGGTTTCTCCCTCCTCATATTGACTGATCCTAGTCCTGAATACACAGGGTTTCTCCCTCCTCATATTGACTGATCCTGGTCCAGAATACACAGGGTTTCTCCCTCCCCATATTGACTGATCCTGGTCCAGAATACACAGGGTTTCTCCCTCCCCATATTGACTGATCCTAGTCCAGAATAGAGTACACAGGGTTTCTCCCTCATATTGACTGATCCTGGTTCAGAATACACAGGGTTTCTCCCTCATATTGACTGATCCTGGTCCAGAATACACAGGGTTTCTCACTCTCCATATTGACTGATACCTGATCCTGGTTCAGAATACACAGGGTTCTCCCTCCACATATTGACTGATCCTGGTCCAGAATACACAGGGTTTCTCCCTCCCCATATTGACTGATCCTAGTCCAGAATACACAGGGTTTCTCCCTATTCATATTGACTGATCCTAGTCCAGAATACACAGGGTTTCTCCCTCCTCATATTGACTGATCCTGGTCCAGAATACACAGGGTTTCTCCCTCCCCATATTGACTGATCCTGGTCCAGAAAGCACAGGGTTTCTCCCTCCCCATATTGACTGATCCTAGTCCAGAATGCACAGGGTTTCTCCCTCCTCATATTGACTGATCCTGGTCCAGAATACACAGGGTTTCTCACTCTCCATATTGACTGATCCTGGTCCAGAATACACAGGGTTTCTCCCTCATATTGACTGATCTTGGTCCAGAATACACAGGGTTTCTCCCTCCCCATATTGACTGATCCTGGTCCAGAATACACAGGGTTTCTCCCTCCTCATATTGACTGATCCTGGTCCAGAATACACAGGGTTTCTCACTCTCCATATTGACTGATACCTGATCCTGGTCCAGAATACACAGGGCTTCTCCCCCATATTGACTGATACCTGATCCTGGTCCAGAATACACAGGGTTTCTCCCTCCCCATATTGACTGATAACGGATGCTGGTCCAGAATACACAGGGTTTCTCCCTCCCCATATTGACTGATCCTGGTCCAGAATACACAGGGTTTCTCCCTCCTCATATTGACTGATCCTGGTCCAGAATACACAGGGTTTCTCACTCTCCATATTGACTGATCCTGGTCCAGAATACACAGGGTTTCTCCCTCATATTGACTGACCCTGATCCAGAATACACAGGGTTTCTCCCTCATATTGACCGTGGTTCAGAATACACGGGGGTTCTCCCTCATATTGATTGATCCTGGTCCAGAATACACAGGGTTTCTCCCTCTTCATATTGACTGATCCTGGTCCAGAATACACAGGGTTTCTCCCTCCCCATATTGACTGATCCTAGTCCAGAATACACAGGGTTTCTCCCTCCTCATATTGACTGATCCTGGTCCAGAATACACAGGGTTTCTCACTCTCCATATTGACTGATACCTGATCCAGGTCCAGAATACACAGGGTTTCTCCCTCAAATTGACTGATCCTGGTCCAGAATACACAGGGTTTCTCCCTCCTCATATTGACTGATCCTGGTCCAGAATACACAGGGTTTCTCCCTCCTCATATTGACTGATCCTGGTCCAGAATACACAGGGTTTCTCACTCTCCATATTGACTGATCCTGGTCCAGAATGCACAGGGTTTCTCCCTCATATTGACTGATCCTGGTTCAGAATACACGGGGTTTCTCCCTCATATTGACTGATCCTGGTCCAGAATACACAGGGTTTCTCCCTCATATTGACCGTGGTTCAGAATACACGGGGCTTCTCCCTCATGTTGATTGATCCTGGTCCAGAATATACAGGGTTTCTCCCTCCTCATATTGACTGATCCTGGTCCAGAATACACAGGGTTTCTCCCTCCCCATATTGACTGATCCTAGTCCAGAATACACAAGGTTTCTCCCTCCTCATATTGACTGATCCTGGTCCAGAATACACAGGATTTCTCACTCTCCATATTGACTGATACCTGATCCTGGTCCAGAATACACAGGGTTTCTCCCTCCCCATATTGACTGATCCTGGTCCAGAATACACAGGGTTTCTCCCTCCTCATATTGACTGATCCTGGTCCAGAATACACAGGGTTTCTCACTCTCCATATTGACTGATACCTGATCCTGGTCCAGAATACACAGGGTTTCTCCCTCATATTGACTGATCCTGGTCCAGAATACACAGGGCTTCTCCCCCATATTGACTGATACCTGATCCTGGTCCAGAATACACAGGGTTTCTCCCTCCCCATATTGACTGATACCGGATCCTGGTCCAGAATACACAGGGTTTCTCCCTCCACATATTGACTGATGCTGGTCCAGAACACACAGGGCTTCTCCTTCCTCATGTTGACTGATCCTGGTCCAGAATACACAGGGTTTCTCCCTCCCCATATTGACTGATCCTGGTCCAGAATACACAGGTTTTCTCCCTCCTCATATTGACTGATCCTGGTCCAGAATACACAGGGTTTCTCACTCTCCATATTGACTGATCCTGGTCCAGAATACACAGGGTTTCTCCCTCATATTGACTGATCCTGGTTCAGAATACACAGGGTTTCTCCCTCATATTGACTGATCCTGGTCCAGAATACACAGGGTTTCTCCCTCATATTGACCGTGGTTCAGAATACACGGGGGTTCTCCCTCATATTGATTCATTGTCATTCCCAGCCGAAACAGATACTGCTTCCTGTCTGCTGGTAATGGGGTTACCATAGTAACATGTTTCTCCCTCCTCATATACTGACACCTGATTCTGGTTCAGAATACACAGGGTTTCTCCCTCATATTGACTGATCCTGGTCCAGAATACACAGGGTTTCTCCCTCACATTGACTGATCCTGGTTCAGAATACACAGGGTTTCTCCCCCATATTGACTGATACCTGATCCTTGTCCAGAATACACAGGGTTTCTCCCTCCCCATATTGACTGATGCTGGTCCAGAATACACAGGATTTCTCCCTCCCCATATTGACTGATCCTGGTCCAGAATAAACAGGGTTTCTCCCTCCCCATATTGACTGATCCTGGTTCAGAAAACACAGGGTTTCTCCCTCCCCATATTGACTGATCCTCGTCCAGAATACACAGGGTTTCTCCCTCCCCATATTGACTGATCCTGGTCCAGAATACACAGGGTTTCTCCCTCATATTGACTGATCCTGGTTCAGAATACACAGGGTTTATCCCTCATATTGACTGATCCTGGTCCAGAATACACAGGGTTTCTCCCTCAGATTGACCGTGGTTCAGAATACACGGGGGTTCTCCCTCATATTGATTGATCCTGGTCCAGAATACACAGGGTTTCTCCCTCCTCATATTGACTGATCATGGTCCAGAATACACAGGGTTTTCCCTCCCCATATTGACTGATCCTAGTCCAGAATACACAGGGTTTCTCAATCCTCATATTGACTGATCCTGATCCAGAATACACAGGGTTTCTCACTTTCCATATTGACTGATACCTGATCCTGGTTCAGAATACACAGGGATTCTCCCTCCTAATATTGACTGATCCTGGTTCAGAATACACAGGGGTTCTCCCTCATATTGATTGATCCTGGTCCAGAATACACAGGGTTTCTCCCTCCTCATATTGACTGACCCTGGTCCAGAATACACAGGGTTTCTCCCTCCCCATATTGACTGATCCTAGTCCAGAATACACAGGGATCTCCCTCCTCATATTGACTGATCCTGGTCCAGAATACACAGGGTGTCTCACTCTCCATATTGACTGATACCTGATCCTGGTTCAGAATACACAGGGTTTCTCCCTCCCCATATTGACTGATCCTGGTTCAGAATACACAGGGTTTCTCCCTCCACATATTGACTGATCCTGGTTCAGAATACACAGGGTTTCTCCCTCCCCATATTGACTGATCCTGGTCCAGAATACACAGGGTTTCTCCCTCATATTGACTGATCTTGGTCCAGAATACACAGGGTTTCTCCCTCCCCATATTGACTGATCCTGGTCCAGAATACACAGGGTTTCTCCCTCATATTGACTGATCTTGGTCCAAAATACATAGGGTTTCTCCCTCCCATATTGACTGATCCTGGTTCAGAATACACAGGGTTTCTCCCTCCCCATATTGACTGATCCTGGTCCAGAGTACACAGGGTTTCTCCCTCACATTGACTGATCCTGGTTCAGAATACACAGGGTTTCTCCCTCATATTGACTGATCCTGGTCCAGAATACACAGGGTTTCTCACTCTCCATATTGACTGATACCTGATCCTGGTCCAGAATACACAGGGTTTCTCCCTCCCCATATTGACTGATCCTGGTCCAGAATACACAGGGTTTCTCCCTCCCCATATTGACTGATCCTAGTCCAGAATAGAGTACACAGGGTTTCTCCCTCATATTGACTGATCCAGAATACACAGGGTTTCTCACTCTCCATATTGACTGATACCTGATCCTGGTCCAGAATACACAGGGCTTCTCCCCCATATTGACTGATTCCTGGTCCAGAATACACAGGGTTTCTCCCTCCCCATATTGACTGATCCTGGTCCAGAATACACAGGGTTTCTCCCTCCTCATATTGACTGATCCTGGTCCAGAATACACAGGGTTTCTCACTCTCCATATTGACTGATCCTGGTCCAGAATACACAGGGTTTCTCCCTCATATTGACTGATCCTGGTTCAGAATACACGGGGTTTCTCCCTCATATTGACTGATCCTGGTCCAGAATACACGGGGCTTCTCCCTCATGTTGATTGATCCTGGTCCAGAATATACAGGGTTTCTCCCTCCTCATATTGACTGATCCTGGTCCAGAATACACATGGTTTCTCCCTCCCCATATTTTTTTATTTATTTTTTTTTATTTTTATTTTACCTTTATTTAACCAGGCAAGTCAGTTAAGAACAAATTCTTATTTTCAATGACGGCCTGGGAACAGTGGGTTAACTGCCTGTTCAGGGGCAGAACGACAGATTTGTACCTTGTCAGCTCAGGGGTTTGAACTTGCAACCTTCCGGTTACTAGTCCAACGCTCTAACCACTAGGCTACCCTGCCGCCCCAGTCAATATGAATACACAGGGTTTCTCCCTCCTCATATTGACTGATCCTGGTCCAGAATACACAGGATTTCTCACTCTCCATATTGACTGATACCTGATCCTGGTCCAGAATACACAGGGTTTCTCCCTCCCCATATTGACTGATCCTGGTCCAGAATACACAGGGTTTCTCCCTCCTCATATTGACTGATCCTGGTCCAGAATACACAGGGTTTCCCACTCTCCATATTGACTGATACCTGATCCTGGTCCAGAATACACAGGGTTTCTCCCTCATATTGACTGATCCTGGTCCAGAATACACAGGGCTTCTCCCCCATATTGACTGATACCTGATCCTGGTCCAGAATACACAGGGTTTCTCCCTCCCCATATTGACTGATACCGGATCCTGGTCCAGAATACACAGGGGTTCTCCCTCATATTGACTGATCCTGGTCCAGAATACACAGGGTTTCTCACTCTCCATATTGACTGATACCTGATCCTGGTTCAGAATACACAGGGGTTCTCCCTCATATTGACTGATCCTGGTCCAGAATACACAGGGTTTCTCCCTCCCCATATTGACTGATCCTGGTCCAGAATACACAGGGTTTCTCCCTCCCCATATTGACTGATCCTAGTCCAGAATAGAGTACACAGGGTTTCTCCCTCATATTGACTGATCCTGGTTCAGAATACACAGGGTTTCTCCCTCATATTGACTGATCCTGGTCCAGAATACACAGGGTTTCTCACTCTCCATATTGACTGATACCTGATCCTGGTTCAGAATACACAGGGTTCTCCCTCCACATATTGACTGATCCTGGTCCAGAATACACAGGGTTTCTCGCTCCCCATATTGACTGATCCTAGTCCAGAATACACAGGGTTTCTCCCTCCTCATATTGACTGATCCTAGTCCAGAATACACAGGGTTTCTCCCTCCTCATATTGACTGATCCTGGTCCAGAATACACAGGGTTTCTCCCTCCCCATATTGACTGATCCTGGTCCAGAATACACAGGGTTTCTCCCTCCACATATTGACTGATCCTAGTCCAGAATACACAGGGTTTCTCCCTCCCCATATTGACTGATAACGGATACTGGTCCAGAATACACAGGGTTTCTCCGTCCCCATGTTGACTGATCCTGGTCCAGAATACACAGGGTTTCTCCCTCCTCATATTGACTGATCCTGGTCCAGAATACACAGGGTTTCTCACTCTCCATATTGACTGATCCTGGTCCAGAATACACAGGGTTTCTCCCTCATATTGACTGATCCTGGTTCAGAATACACAGGGTTTCTCCCTCATATTGACTGACCCTGATCCAGAATACACAGGGTTTCTCCCTCATATTGACCGTGGTTCAGAATACACGGGGGTTCTCCCTCATATTGATTGATCCTGGTCCAGAATACACAGGGTTTCTCCCTCTTCATATTGACTGATCCTGGTCCAGAATACACAGGGTTTCTCCCTCCCCATATTGACTGATCCTAGTCCAGAATACACAGGGTTTCTCCCTCCTCATATTGACTGATCCTGGTCCAGAATACACAGGGTTTCTCACTCTCCATATTGACTGATACCTGATCCTGGTCCAGAATACACAGGGTTTCTCCCTCATATTGACTGATCCTGGTCCAGAATACACAGGGCTTCTCCCCCATATTGACTGATTCCTGGTCCAGAATACACAGGGTTTCTCCCTCCCCATATTGACTGATCCTGGTCCAGAATACACAGGGTTTCTCCCTCCTCATATTGACTGATCCTGGTCCAGAATACACAGGGTTTCTCACTCTCCATATTGACTGATCCTGGTCCAGAATACACAGGGTTTCTCCCTCATATTGACTGATCCTTTTTCAGAATACACAGGGTTTCTCCCTCATATTGACTGATCCTGGTCCAGAATACACAGGGTTTCTCACTCTCCATATTGACTGATACCTGATCCTGGTCCAGAATACACAGGGTTTCTCCCTCATATTGACTGATCCTGGTCCAGAATACACAGGGCTTCTCCCCCATATTGACTGATACCTGATCCTGGTCCAGAATACACAGGGTTTCTCCCTCCCCATATTGACTGATACCGGATCCTGGTCCAGAATACACAGGGTTTCTCCCTCGTATTGACTGATCCGGGTCCAGAATACACAGGGTTTCTCACTCTCCATATTGACTGATACCTGATCCTGGTTCAGAATACACAGGGTTCTCCCTCCACATATTGACTGATCCTGGTCCAGAATACACAGGGTTTCTCCCTCCCCATATTGACTGATCCTAGTCCAGAATACACAGGGTTTCTCCCTCCTCATATTGACTGATCCTAGTCCAGAATACACAGGGTTTCTCCCTCCTCATATTGACTGATCCTGGTCCAGAATACACAGGGTTTCTCCCTCCCCATATTGACTGATCCTGGTCCAGAATACACAGGGTTTCTCCCTCCCCATATTGACTGATCCTAGTCCAGAATAGAGTACACAGGGTTTCTCCCTCATATTGACTGATCCTGGTTCAGAATACACAGGGTTTCTCCCTCATATTGACTGATCCTGGTCCAGAATACACAGGGTTTCTCACTCTCCATATTGACTGATACCTGATCCTGGTTCAGAATACACAGGGTTCTCCCTCCACATATTGACTGATCCTGGTCCAGAATACACAGGGTTTCTCCCTCCCCATATTGACTGATCCTAGTCCAGAATACACAGGGTTTCTCCCTCCTCATATTGACTGATCCTAGTCCAGAATACACAGGGTTTCTCCCTCCTCATATTGACTGATCCTGGTCCAGAATACACAGGGTTTCTCCCTCCCCATATTGACTGATCCTGGTCCAGAATACACAGGGTTTCTCCCTCCACATATTGACTGATCCTGGTCCAGAATACACAGGGTTTCTCACTCTCCATATTGACTGATACCTGATCCTGGTCCAGAATACACAGGGTTTCTCCCTCCCCATATTGACTGATCCTAGTCCAGAATACACAGGGTTTCTCCCTCCTCATATTGACTGATCCTGGTCCAGAATACACAGGGTTTCTCACTCTCCATATTGACTGATACCTGATCCTGGTCCAGAATACACAGGGTTTCTCCCTCATATTGACTGATCCTGGTCCAGAATACACAGGGTTTCTCACTCTCCATATTGACTGATACCTGATCCTGGTCCAGAATACACAGGGCTTCTCCCCGATATTGACTGATACCTGATCCTGGTCCAGAATACACAGGGTTTCTCCCTCCCCATATTGACTGATACCTGATCCTGGTTCAGAATACACAGGGTTCTCCCTCCACATATTGACTGATCCTGGTCCAGAATACACAGGGTTTCTCCCTCCCCATATTGACTGATCCTAGTCCAGAATACACAGGGTTTCTCCCTCCTCATATTGACTGATCCTAGTCCAGAATACACAGGGTTTCTCCCTCCTCATATTGACTGATCCTGGTCCAGAATACACAGGGTTTCTCCCTCCCCATATTGACTGATCCTGGTCCAGAATACACAGGGTTTCTCCCTCCACATATTGACTGATCCTGGTCCAGAATACACAGGGTTTCTCACTCTCCATATTGACTGATACCTGATCCTGGTCCAGAATACACAGGGTTTCTCCCTCCCCATATTGACTGATCCTAGTCCAGAATACACAGGGTTTCTCCCTCCTCATATTGACTGATCCTGGTCCAGAATACACAGGGTTTCTCACTCTCCATATTGACTGATACCTGATCCTGGTCCAGAATACACAGGGTTTCTCCCTCATATTGACTGATCCTGGTCCAGAATACACAGGGTTTCTCACTCTCCATATTGACTGATACCTGATCCTGGTCCAGAATACACAGGGCTTCTCCCCGATATTGACTGATACCTGATCCTGGTCCAGAATACACAGGGTTTCTCCCTCCCCATATTGACTGATAACGGATACTGGTCCAGAATACACAGGGTTTCTCCGTCCCCATGTTGACTGATCCTGGTCCAGAATACACAGGGTTTCTCCCTCCTCATATTGACTGATCCTGGTCCAGAATACACAGGGTTTCTCACTCTCCATATTGACTGATCCTGGTCCAGAATACACAGGGTTTCTCCCTCATATTGACTGATCCTGGTTCAGAATACACAGGGTTTCTCCCTCATATTGACTGACCCTGATCCAGAATACACAGGGTTTCTCCCTCATATTGACCGTGGTTCAGAATACACGGGGGTTCTCCCTCATATTGATTGATCCTGGTCCAGAATACACAGGGTTTCTCCCTCATATTGAATGATCCTGGTCCAGAATACACAGGGTTTCTCCCTCCCCATATTGACTGATCCTAGTCCAGAATACACAGGGTTTCTCCCTCCTCATATTGACTGATCCTGGTCCAGAATACACAGGGTTTCTCACTCTCCATATTGACTGATACCTGATCCTGGTCCAGAATACACGGGGTTTCTCCCTCATATTGACTGATCCTGGTCCAGAATACACAGGGCTTCTCCCCCATATTGACTGATTCCTGGTCCAGAATACACAGGGTTTCTCCCTCCCCATATTGACTGATCCTGGTCCAGAATACACAGGGTTTCTCCCTCCTCATATTGACTGATCCTGGTCCAGAATACACAGGGTTTCTCCCTCATATTGACTGATCCTGGTTCAGAATACACAGGGTTTCTCCCTCATATTGACTGATCCTGGTCCAGAATACACAGGGTTTCTCACTCTCCATATTGACTGATACCTGATCCTGGTTCAGAATACACAGGGTTCTCCCTCCACATATTGACTGATCCTGGTCCAGAATACACAGGGTTTCTCCCTCCCCATATTGACTGATCCTAGTCCAGAATACACAGGGTTTCTCCCTCCTCATATTGACTGATCCTAGTCCAGAATACACAGGGTTTCTCCCTCCTCATATTGACTGATCCTGGTCCAGAATACACAGGGTTTCTCCCTCCCCATATTGACTGATCCTGGTCCAGAATACACAGGGTTTCTCCCTCCACATATTGACTGATCCTGGTCCAGAATACACAGGGTTTCTCACTCTCCATATTGACTGATACCTGATCCTGGTCCAGAATACACAGGGTTTCTCCCTCCCCATATTGACTGATCCTAGTCCAGAATACACAGGGTTTCTCCCTCCTCATATTGACTGATCCTGGTCCAGAATACACAGGGTTTCTCACTCTCCATATTGACTGATACCTGATCCTGGTCCAGAATACACAGGGTTTCTCCCTCATATTGACTGATCCTGGTCCAGAATACACAGGGTTTCTCACTCTCCATATTGACTGATACCTGATCCTGGTCCAGAATACACAGGGCTTCTCCCCGATATTGACTGATACCTGATCCTGTTCCAGAATACACAGGGTTTCTCCCTCCCCATATTGACTGATAACGGATACTGGTCCAGAATACACAGGGTTTCTCCGTCCCCATGTTGACTGATCCTGGTCCAGAATACACAGGGTTTCTCCCTCCTCATATTGACTGATCCTGGTCCAGAATACACAGGGTTTCTCACTCTCCATATTGACTGATCCTGGTCCAGAATACACAGGGTTTCTCCCTCATATTGACTGATCCTGGTTCAGAATACACAGGGTTTCTCCCTCATATTGACCGTGGTTCAGAATACACGGGGGTTCTCCCTCATATTGATTGATCCTGGTCCAGAATACACAGGGTTTCTCCCTCATATTGACTGATCCTGGTCCAGAATACACAGGGTTTCTCCCTCCCCATATTGACTGATCCTAGTCCAGAATACACAGGGTTTCTCCCTCCTCATATTGACTGATCCTGGTCCAGAATACACAGGGTTTCTCACTCTCCATATTGACTGATACCTGATCCTGGTCCAGAATACACGGGGTTTCTCCCTCATATTGACTGATCCTGGTCCAGAATACACAGGGCTTCTCCCCCATATTGACTGATTCCTGGTACAGAATACACAGGGTTTCTCCCTCCCCATATTGACTGATCCTGGTCCAGAATACACAGGGTTTCTCCCTCCTCATATTGACTGATCCTGGTCCAGAATACACAGGGTTTCTCACTCTCCATATTGACTGATACTGGTCCAGAATACACAGGGTTTCTCCCTCATATTGACTGATCCTGGTTCAGAATACACAGGGTTTCTCCCTCATATTGACTGATCCTGGTCCAGAATACACAGGGTTTCTCCCTCATATTGACCGTGGTTCAGAATACACAGGGCTTCTCCCTCATGTTGATTGATCCTGGTCCAGAATATACAGGGTTTCTCCCTCCTCATATTGACTGATCCTGGTCCAGAATACACAGGGTTTCTCCCTCCCCATATTGACTGATCCTAGTCCAGAATACACAGGGTTTCTCCCTCCTCATATTGACTGATCCTGGTCCAGAATACACAGGATTTCTCACTCTCCATATTGACTGATACCTGATCCTGGTCCAGAATACACAGGGTTTCTCCCTCCCCATATTGACTGATCCTGGTCCAGAATACACAGGGTTTCTCCCTCCTCATATTGACTGATCCTGGTCCAGAATACACAGGGCTTCTCCCTCATATTGACTGATACCTGATCCTGGTCCAGAATACACAGGGTTTCTCCCTCCCCATATTGACTGATACCGGATCCTGGTCCAGAATACACAGGGTTTCTCCCTCCCCATATTGACTGATGCTGGTCCAGAACACACAGGGTTTCTCCTTCCTCATGTTGACTGATCCTGGTCCAGAATACACAGGGTTTCTCCCTCCCCATATTGACTGATCCTGGTCCAGAATACACAGGGTTTCTCCCTCCTCATATTGACTGATCCTGGTCCAGAATACACAGGGTTTCTCACTCTCCATATTGACTGATCCTGGTCCAGAATACACAGTGTTTCTCCTTCATATTGACTGATCCTGGTTCAGAATACACATGGGTTCTCCCTCATATTGACTGATCCTGGTCCAGAATACACAGGGTTTCTCCCTCATATTGACAATGGTTCAGAATACACGGGGGTTCTCCCTCACATTGATTGATCCTGGTCCAGAATACACAGGGTTTCTCCCTCCTCATATTGACTGATCCTGGTCCAGAATACACAGGGTTTCTCACTCTCCATATTGACTGATACCTGATCCTGGTCCAGAATACACAGGGTTTCTCCCTCCCCATATTGACTGATCCTGGTCCAGAATACACAGGGTTTCTCCCTCCTCATATTGACTGATCCTGGTCCAGAATACACAGGGTTTCTCACTCTCCATATTGACTGATACCTGATCCTGGTCCAGAATACACAGGGTTTCTCCCTCATATTGACTGATCCTGGTCCAGAATACACAGGGCTTCTCCCCCATATTGACTGATACCTGATCCTGGTCCAGAATACACAGGGTTTCTCCCTCCCCATATTGACTAATACCAGATCCTGGTCCAGAATACACAGGGTTTCTCCCTACCCATATTGACTGATGCTGGTCCAGAACACACAGGGTTTCTCCTTCCTCATATTGACTGATCCTGGTTCAGAATACACAGGGTTTCTCCCTCCCCATATTGACTGATCCTGGTCCAGAATACACAGGGTTTCTCCCTCCTCATATTGACTGATCCTGGTCCAGAATACACAGGGTTTCTCCCTCATATTGACTGATCCTGGTTCAGAATACACAGGGTTTCTCCCTCATATTGACTGATCCTGGTCCAGAATACACAGGGTTTCTCCCTCATATTGACCATGGTTCAGAATACACGGGGGTTCTCCCTCATATTGATTGATCCTGGTCCAGAATACACAGGGTTTCTCCCTCCTCATATTGACTGATGCTGGTTAGGAATACACAGGGTTTCTCCCTCCCCATATTGACTGATCCTAGTCCAGAATACACAGGGTTTCTCCCTTCTCATATTGACTGATCCTGGTCCAGAATACACAGGGTTTCTCACTCTCCATATTGACTGATACCTGATCCTGATTCAGAATACACAGGGATTCTCCCTCCACATATTGACTGATCCTGGTTCAGAATACAAGGGGGTTCTCCCTCATATTGATTGATCCTGGTCCAGAATACACAGGGTTTCTCCATCCTCATATTGACTGATCCTGGTCCAGAATACACAGGGTTTCTCCCTCCCCATATTGACTGATCCTGGTCCAGAATACACAGGGTTTCTCCCTCCTCATATTGACTGATCCTGGTCCAGAATACACAGGTTTTCTCACTCTCCATATTGACTGATACCTGATCATGGTCCAGAATACACAGGGTTTCTCCCTCATATTGACTGATCCTGGTTCAGAATACACAGGGTTTCTCCCTCCACATATTGACTGATCCTGGTTCAGAATACAAGGGGGTTCTCCCTCATATTGATTGATCCTGGTCCAGAATACACAGGGTTTCTCCCTCCTCATATTGACTGATCCTGGTCCAGAATACACAGGGTTTCTCCCTCCCCATATTGACTGATCCTAGTCCAGAATACACAGGGTTTCTCCCTCCACATATTGACTGATCCTGGTTCAGAATACACAGGGTTTCTCCCTCCCCATATTGACTGATCCTGGTCCAGAATACACAGGGTTTCTCTCTCATATTGACTGATCTTGGTCCAGAATACACAGGGTTTCTCCCTCCCCATATTGACTGATCCTGGTCCAGAATACACAGGGTTTCTCCCTCCTCATATTGACTGATCCTGGTCCAGAATACACAGATTTTCTCACTCTCCATATTGACTGATACCTGATCCTGGTCCAGAATACACAGGGTTTCTCCCTCATATTGACTGATCCTGGTCCAGAATACACAGGGTTTCTCCCCCATATTGACTGATACCTGATCCTGGTCCAGAATACACAGGGTTTCTCCCTCCCCATATTGACTGATACCGGATCCTGGTCCAGAATACACAGGGTTTCTCCCTCCCCATATTGACTGATGCTGGTCCAGAACACACAGGGTTTCTCCCTCCCCATTTTGACTGATCCTGGTCCATAATACACAGGGTTTCTCCCTCCTCATATTGACTGATCCTGGTCCAGAATACACAGGGTTTCTCACTCTCCATATTGACTGATACCTGATCCTTGTCCAGAATACACAGGGTTTCTCCCTCATATTGACTTATCCTGGTCCAGAATACACAAGGCTTCTCCCCCATATTGACTGATACCTGATCCTGGTCCAGAATACACAGGGTTTCTCCCTCCCCATATTGACTGATACCGGATCCTGGTCCAGAATACACAGGGTTTCTCCTTCCTCATATTGACTGATCCTGGTCCAGAATACACAGGGTTTCTCCCTCCCCATATTGACTGATACCTGAACCTGGTTCAGAATACACAGGGATTCTCCCTCCTAATATTGACTGATCCTGGTTCAGAATACACAGGGTTCTCCCTCCACATATTGACTGATGCTGGTCCAGAACACACAGGGTTTCTCCTTCCTCATATTGACTGATCCTGGTCCAGAATACACAGGGTTTCTCCCTCCCCATATTGACTGATCCTGGTCCAGAATACACAGGGTTTCTCCCTCCTCATATTGACTGATCCTGGTCCAGAATACACAGGGTTTCTCACTCTCCATATTGACTGATACCTGAACCTGGTTCAGAATACACAGGGATTCTCCCTCCTAATATTGACTGATCCTGGTTCAGAATACACAGGGTTCTCCCTCCACATATTGACTGATCCTGGTTCAGAATACAAGGGGGTTCTCCCTCATATTGATTGATCCTGGTCCAGAATACACAGGGTTTCTCCCTCCTCATAATGACTGATCCTGGTCCAGAATACACAGGGTTTCTCCCTCCCCATATTGACTGATCCTAGTCCAGAATACACAGGGTTTCTCCCTCCTCATATTGACTGATCCTGGTCCAGAATACACAGGGTTTCTCACTCTCCATATTGACAGATACCTGATCCTGGTTCAGAATACACAGGGTTTCTCCTTCCCCATAATGACTGATCCTGGTTCAGAATACACAGGGTTTCTAACTCCACATATTGACTGATCCTGGTTCAGAATACACGGGGGTTCTCACTCTCCATATTGACTGATACCTGATCCTGGTTCAGAATACACAGGGTTTCTCCTTCCCCATAATGACTGATCCTGGTTCAGAATACACAGGGATTCTCCCTCCTAATATTGACTGATCCTGGTTCAGAATACACAGGGTTCTCCCTCCTCATATTGATTGATCCTAGTCCAGAATACACAGGGTTTCTCCCTCCCCATATTGACTGATCCTAGTCCAGAATACACAGGGTTTCTCCCTCCTCATATTGACTGATCCTGGTCCAGAATACACAGGGTTTCTCACTCTCCATATTGACTGATACCTGATCCTGGTTCAGAATACACAGGGATTCTCCCTCCTAATATTGACTGATCCTGGTTCAGAATACACAGGGTTCTCCCTCCACATATTGACTGATCGCGGTTCAGAATACACGGGGGTTCTCACTCTCCATATTGACTGATCCTGGTCCAGAATACACTGGGTTTCTCCATCATATTGACTGATCTTGGTCCAGAATACACAGGGTTTCTCCCTCCCCATATTGACTGATCCTGGTCCAGAATACACAGGGTTTCTCCCTCCTCATATTGACTGATCCTGGTCCAGAATACACAGGGTTTCTCACTCTCCATATTGACTGATACCTGATCCTGGTCCAGAATACACAGGGTTTCTCCCTCATATTGACTGATCCTGGTCCAGAATACACAGGGCTTCTCCCCCATATTGACTGATACCTGATCCTGGTCCAGAATACACAGGGTTTCTCCCTTCCCATATTGACTGATACCGGATCCTGGTCCAGAATACTCAGGGTTTCTCCCTCCCCATATTGACTGATGCTGGTCCAGAACACACAGGGTTTCTCCTTCCTCATATTGACTGATCCTGGTCCAGAATACACAGGGTTTCTCCCTCCCCATATTGACTGATCCTGGTCCAGAATACACAGGGTTTCTCCCTCCTCATATTGACTGATCCTGGTCCAGAATACACAGGGTTTCTCACTCTCCATATTGACTGATCCTGGTCCAGAATACACAGGGTTTCTACCTCATATTGACTGATCCTGGTTCAGAATACACAGGGTTTCTCCCTCATATTGACTGATCCTGGTCCAGAATACACAGGGTTTCTCCCTCATATTGACCGTGGTTCAGAATACATGGGGGTTCTCCCTCATATTGACTGATCCTGGTCCAGAATACACAGGGTTTCTCCCTCCTCATATTGACTGATCCTGGTCCAGAATACACAGGGTTTCTCCCTCCCCATATTCACTGATCCTAGTCCAGAATACACAGGGTTTCTCCCTCCTCATATTGACTGATCCTGGTCCAGAATACACAGGGTTTCTCACTCTCCATATTGACTGATACCTGATCCTGGTCCAGAATACACAGGGTTTCTCCCTCATATTGACTGATCCTGGTCCAGAATACACAGGGCTTCTCCCCCATATTGATTGATACCTTATCCTGGTCCAGAATACACAGGGTTTCTCCCTCCCCATATAGACTGATACCGGATCCTGGTCCAGAATACACAGGGTTTCTCCTTCCTCATATTGACTGATCCTGGTCCAGAATACACAGGGTTTCTCACTCTCCATATTGACTGATCCTGGTCCAGAATACACAAGGTTTCTCCCTCATATTGACTGATCCTGGTTCAGAATACACAGGGTTTCTCCCTCATATTGACTGATCCTGGTCCAGAATACACAGGGTTTCTCCCTCATATTGACCGTGGTTCAGAATACTTTGGGGTTCTCCCTCATATTGACTGATCCTGGTCCAGAATACACAGGGTTTCTCCCTCCTCATATTGACTGATCCTGGTCCAGAATACACAGGGTTTCTCCCTCCTCATATTGACTTATCCTGGTCCAGAATACACAGGGTTTCTCACTCTCCATATTGACTGATACCTGATCCTGGTCCAGAATACACAGGGTTTCTCCCTCATATTGACTGATCCTGGTCCAGAATACACAGGGCTTCTCCCCCATGTTGACTGATACCTTATCCTGGTCCAGAATACACAGGGTTTCTCCCTCCCCATATAGACTGATACCGGATCCTGGTCCAGAATACACAGGGTTTCTCCCTCCCCATATTGACTGATGCTGGTCCAGAACACACAGGGTTTCTCCTTCCTCATATTGACTGATCCTGGTCCAGAATACACAGGGTTTCTCCCTCCCCATATTGACTGATCCTGGTCCAGAATACACAGGGTTTCTCCCTCCTCATATTGACTGATCCTGGTCCAGAACACACAGGGTTCTCCTTCCACATATTGACTGATCCTGGTTCAGAATACAAGGGGGTTCTCCCTCATATTGATTGATCCTGGTCCAGAATACACAGGGTTTCTCCCTCCTCATATTGACTGATCCTGGTCCAGAATACACAGGGTTTCTCCCTCCCCATATTACTGATCCTAGTCCAGAATACACAGGGTTTCTCCCTCCTCATATTGACTGATCCTGGTCCAGAATACACAGGGTTTCTCACTCTCCATATTGACTGATACCTGATCCTGGTTCAGAATACACAGGGTTTCTCCTTCCCCATATTGACTGATCCTGGTTCAGAATACACAGGGTTTCTCCCTCCACATATTGACTGATCCTGGTCCAGAATACACAGGGTTTCTCCCTCCACATATTGACTGATCCTGGTCCAGAATACACAGGGTTTCTCCCTCCCCATATTGACTGATCCTAGTCCAGAATACACAGGGTTTCTCACTCTCCATATTGACTGATACCTGATCCTGGTTCAGAATACACAGGGATTCTCCCTCCTAATATTGACTGATCCTGGTTCAGAATACACAGGGTTCTCCCTCCACATATTGACTGATCCTGGTTCAGAATATAAGGGGGTTCTCCCTCATATTGATTGATCCTGGTCCAGAATACACAGGGTTTCTTCCTCCTCATATTGACTGATCCTGGTCCAGAATACACAGGGTTTCTCCCTCCCCATATTGACTGATCCTAGTCCAGAATACACAGGGTTTCTCCCTCCTCATATTGACTGATCCTGGTCCAGAATACACAGGGTTTCTCACTCTCCATATTGACTGATACCTGATCCTGGTTCAGAATACACATGGATTCTCCCTCCTAATATCGACTGATCCTGGTTCAGAATACACAGGGTTCTCCCTCCACATATTGACTGATCCTGGTTCAGAATACACGGGGGTCCTCACTCTCCATATTGACTGATCCTGGTCCAGAATACACAGGGTTTCTCCCTCATATTGACTGATCTTGGTCCAGAATACACAGGGTTTCTCCCTCCCCATATTGACTGATCCTGGTCCAGAATACACAGGGTTTCTCCCTCCTCATATTGACTGATCCTGGTCCAGAATACACAGGGTTTCTCACTGTCCATATTGACTGATACCTGATCCTGGTTCAGAATACACAGGGATTCTCCCTCCTAATATTGACTGATCCTGGTTCAGAATACACAGGGTTCTCCCTCCACATATTGACTGATCCTGGTTCAGAATACACAGGGTTTCTCCCTCATATTGACTGATCCTGGTCCAGAATACACAGGGCTTCTCCCCCATATTGACTGATACCTGATCCTGGTCCAGAATACACAGGGTTTCTCCCTTCCCATATTGACTGATACCGGATCCTGGTCCAGAATACTCAGGGTTTCTCCCTCCCCATATTGACTGATGCTGGTCCAGAACACACAGGGTTTCTCCTTCCTCATATTGACTGATCCTGGTCCAGAATACACAGGGTTTCTCCCTCCCCATATTGACTGATCCTGGTCCAGAATACACAGGGTTTCTCCCTCCTCATATTGACTGATCCTGGTCCAGAATACACAGGGTTTCTCACTCTCCATATTGACTGATCCTGGTCCAGAATACACAGGGTTTCTACCTCATATTGACTGATCCTGGTTCAGAATACACAGGGTTTCTCCCTCATATTGACTGATCCTGGTCCAGAATACACAGGGTTTCTCCCTCATATTGACCGTGGTTCAGAATACATGGGGGTTCTCCCTCATATTGACTGATCCTGGTCCAGAATACACAGGGTTTCTCCCTCCTCATATTGACTGATCCTGGTCCAGAATACACAGGGTTTCTCCCTCCCCATATTCACTGATCCTAGTCCAGAATACACAGGGTTTCTCCCTCCTCATATTGACTGATCCTGGTCCAGAATACACAGGGTTTCTCACTCTCCATATTGACTGATACCTGATCCTGGTCCAGAATACACAGGGTTTCTCCCTCATATTGACTGATCCTGGTCCAGAATACACAGGGCTTCTCCCCCATATTGATTGATACCTTATCCTGGTCCAGAATACACAGGGTTTCTCCCTCCCCATATAGACTGATACCGGATCCTGGTCCAGAATACACAGGGTTTCTCCTTCCTCATATTGACTGATCCTGGTCCAGAATACACAGGGTTTCTCACTCTCCATATTGACTGATCCTGGTCCAGAATACACAAGGTTTCTCCCTCATATTGACTGATCCTGGTTCAGAATACACAGGGTTTCTCCCTCATATTGACTGATCCTGGTCCAGAATACACAGGGTTTCTCCCTCATATTGACCGTGGTTCAGAATACTTTGGGGTTCTCCCTCATATTGACTGATCCTGGTCCAGAATACACAGGGTTTCTCCCTCCTCATATTGACTGATCCTGGTCCAGAATACACAGGGTTTCTCCCTCCTCATATTGACTTATCCTGGTCCAGAATACACAGGGTTTCTCACTCTCCATATTGACTGATACCTGATCCTGGTCCAGAATACACAGGGTTTCTCCCTCATATTGACTGATCCTGGTCCAGAATACACAGGGCTTCTCCCCCATGTTGACTGATACCTTATCCTGGTCCAGAATACACAGGGTTTCTCCCTCCCCATATAGACTGATACCGGATCCTGGTCCAGAATACACAGGGTTTCTCCCTCCCCATATTGACTGATGCTGGTCCAGAACACACAGGGTTTCTCCTTCCTCATATTGACTGATCCTGGTCCAGAATACACAGGGTTTCTCCCTCCCCATATTGACTGATCCTGGTCCAGAATACACAGGGTTTCTCCCTCCTCATATTGACTGATCCTGGTCCAGAACACACAGGGTTCTCCTTCCACATATTGACTGATCCTGGTTCAGAATACAAGGGGGTTCTCCCTCATATTGATTGATCCTGGTCCAGAATACACAGGGTTTCTCCCTCCTCATATTGACTGATCCTGGTCCAGAATACACAGGGTTTCTCCCTCCCCATATTACTGATCCTAGTCCAGAATACACAGGGTTTCTCCCTCCTCATATTGACTGATCCTGGTCCAGAATACACAGGGTTTCTCACTCTCCATATTGACTGATACCTGATCCTGGTTCAGAATACACAGGGTTTCTCCTTCCCCATATTGACTGATCCTGGTTCAGAATACACAGGGTTTCTCCCTCCACATATTGACTGATCCTGGTCCAGAATACACAGGGTTTCTCCCTCCACATATTGACTGATCCTGGTCCAGAATACACAGGGTTTCTCCCTCCCCATATTGACTGATCCTAGTCCAGAATACACAGGGTTTCTCACTCTCCATATTGACTGATACCTGATCCTGGTTCAGAATACACAGGGATTCTCCCTCCTAATATTGACTGATCCTGGTTCAGAATACACAGGGTTCTCCCTCCACATATTGACTGATCCTGGTTCAGAATATAAGGGGGTTCTCCCTCATATTGATTGATCCTGGTCCAGAATACACAGGGTTTCTTCCTCCTCATATTGACTGATCCTGGTCCAGAATACACAGGGTTTCTCCCTCCCCATATTGACTGATCCTAGTCCAGAATACACAGGGTTTCTCCCTCCTCATATTGACTGATCCTGGTTCAGAATACACAGGGTTCTCCCTCCACATATTGACTGATCCTGGTTCAGAATACACAGGGTTTCTCCCTCATATTGACTGATCCTGGTCCAGAATACACAGGGCTTCTCCCCCATATTGACTGATACCTGATCCTGGTCCAGAATACACAGGGTTTCTCCCTCCCCATATTGACTGATACCTGATCCTGGTTCAGAATACACAGGGATTCTCCCTCCTAACATTGACTGATCCTGGTTCAGAATACACAGGGATTCTCCCTCCTAACATTGACTGATCCTGGTTCAGAATACAAGGGGGTTCTCCCTCATATTGATTGATCCTGGTCCAGAATACACAGGGTTTCTCCCTCCTCATATTGACTGATCCTGGTCCAGAATACACAGGGTTTCTCCCTCCCCATATTGACTGATCCTAGTCCAGAATACACAGGGTTTCTCCCTCCTCATATTGACTGATCCTGGTCCAGAATACACAGGGTTTCTCACTCTCCATATTGACTGATACCTGATCCTGGTTCAGAATACATAGGGTTTCTCCCTCCCCATATTGACTGATCCTGGTTCAGAATACACAGGGTTCTCCCTCCACATATTGACTGATCCTGGTTCAGAATACACGGGGGTTCTCCCTCATATTGATTGATCCTGGTCCAGAATACACAGGGTTTCTCCCTCCTCATATTGACTGGTCCTGGTCCAGAATATACAGCGTTTCTCCCTCCCCATATTGACTGATCCTGGTCCAGAATACACAGGGTTTCTCCCTCCTCATATTGACTGATCCTGGTCCAGAATACACAGGGTTTCTCCCTCCCCATATTGACTGATTCTGGTCCAGAATACACAGGGTTTCTCCCTCCTCATATTGACTGATCCTGGTCCAGAATACACAGGGTTTCTCACTCTCCATATTGACTGATACCTGATCCTGGTCCAGAATACACAGGGTTTCTCCCTCATATTGACTGATCCTGGTCCAGAATACACAGGGTTTCTCCCTCCCCATATTGACTGATCCTGGTTCAGAATACACAGGGTTTCTCCCTCCACATATTGACTGATCCTGGTTCAGAATACACAGGGTTTCTCCCTCCCCATATTGACTGATCCTGGTCCAGAATACACAGGGTTTCTCCCTCATATTGACTGATCCTGGTTCAGAATATACGGGGGTTCTCCCTCATATTGATTGATCCTGGTCCAGAATACACAGGGTTACTCCCTCCCCATATTGACTGATCCTGGTTCAGAATACACAGCATTTCTCCCTCCCCATATTGACTGATACCTGATCCTGGTCCAGAATACACAGGGTTTCTCCCTCCACATATTGACTGATCCTGGTTCAGAATACACAGGGTTTCTCCCTCCCCATATTGACTGATTCTGGTCCAGAATACACAGGGTTTCTCCCTCCTCATATTGACTGATCCTGGTTCAGAATACACAGGGTTTCTCCCTCCCCATATTGACTGATTCTGGTCCAGAATACACAGCGTTTCTCCCTCCCCATATTGACTGATCCTGGTCCAGAATACACAGCGTTTCTCCCTCCCCATATTGACTGATCCTGGTCCAGAATACACAGGGTTTCTCCCTCCCCATATTGACTGATCCTGGTCCAGAATACACAGGGTTTCTCCCTCATATTGACTGATCCTGGTCCAGAATACACGGGGTTTCTCCCTCCCCATGTTGACTGATTCTGGTCCAGAATACACAGGGTTTCTCCCTCCACATATTGACTGATCCTGGTTCAGAATACACAGGGTTTCTCCCTCCCCATATTGACTGATCCTGGTCCAGAATACACAGGGTTTCTCCCTCCCCATATTGACTGATCCTGGTCCAGAATACACAGGGTTTCTCCCTTATATTGACTGATCCTGGTTCAGAATATACGGGGGCTCTCCCTCATATTGATTGATCCTGGTCCAGAATACACAGGGTTTCTCCCTCCCCATATTGACTGATCCTGGTTCAGAATACACAGGGTTTCTCCTTCCTCATATTGACTGATCCTGGTCCAGAATACACAGGGTTTCTCCCCCATATTGACTGATTATTGTTCAGAATACACAGGGTTTCTCCCCCATATTGACTGATCCTGGTCCAGAATACACAAAACTGTGTTGATCCGTGACCAGGTCATACTGCTGTGAGAACTGCTATCTGTCCCAGGATCCTGCCAGATTCCGTATAGGGGGAGAGACGCGAAAGCCCAGCTAGTCTAGCTGGCTCGGCGATCTCAAAATGAGGCCGCTATTGAACCTTTCCAACGTTGCAGGAGGTACGTTTACTTTGCTTTTTTCCAGGACAATGTGGACCGTGCTGATTTTCAATGTTGCAACTGCTTGCTTATGGAGGACTACAGGAGTGAAGTGGCTAGTCTTAGCAAGTAGGTAGCAAACCTTCACAAGCTACTGGAGAACCGACGCCCGCCAACTTTTTTTTTTCTTCCTCCCCAGTAGCCAGACGCTGCTCTGGTCTGGAGGAAGTTTAGGCGCCGTATTGGCTCTCCACAGCCGACTGGCCGGTCCTCGGCAGGGTTCCATCCCCGAAGGGGTTTCCCCCTTTCCTGGAGAATGGAGCTGATCTCGACCAGCCATGGAGATACGTCACTCGCAGCGGATGTCGGAGAAGGCGTCCCCTGGCAATGGGGTCTCCATGGAGATGTTGAGCCCGGAACTGGCACAGACCAGAAACAGCTTTTCCTCCCTGGATCCAGAGGTTCCGGTGCCTTCTTCCTTGGTGGCTTCCCAATGAAGATGGATCCGGAGGTACCTGTGTCTTCGTCCTCAGCTCTGTCTCCCTCTCCGGTGGCTTCTACCTCGGTTCAGATCCTCGGAGCTCCCACCCTCACCAGACCGTGAGGCTGCCTGAGAGACCGGCCCATTCAACATCACCAGCTGTCATCATAGGCAGCTCTATGGTGAGAAACATCTGCCTCACCTAAAGACCATTTTTGTGGGAAGCTGCTATAGACCACCAAGTGCTAACAGTCAGTATCTGGATAATATGTGTGAAATGCTTGATAATGTTTAATTATTTAAGCCTACTAGAGAGTGTGTGCCCTCAGGCCTGGAGGGAAGCTAAAGTCATTCCACTACCCAAGAAGAGTAAAGCCACCTTTACTGGCTCAAATAGCCGACCAATCAGCCTGTTACCAACCCTTAGTAAAACTCTGGAAAAAATAGTGTTTGACCAGATACAATGATATTTTACAGTAAACAAATAGACAACAAAATTTCAGCATGCTTATAGGGAAGGACACTCAACAAGCACAGCACTTTCACAAATTACTGATGATTGGCTGAGAGAAATTGATGACAAAATGATTGTGGGGTCTGTCTTGTTTGACTTCCGTGCAGCTTTTGGCATTATTGATCATAGTCTGCTGCTGGAAAAACATATGTGTTATGGCTTTACACCCCCTGCTATAATGCTGATAAAGAGTTACATGTCTAACAGAACATAGAAGGTGTTCTTCAACTTCTTAAGGTATAAGGGGCAGCATTTTCACTTTTGGTTAAATAGCGTGCCCAATTTCAACTTCCTGCTACTCATGCCAAGAATATAAGATACGCATATTATTAGTAGATTTGGATAGGAAACACTTTGAAGTTTGTTTGAATCATGTCTGTGAGTATTACATAACTTATGTAGCAGGCAAAACCGTTCAGAATTATTCTGTTCACTGAGGTCTCATTGGGAAACAATATTTCTTAGGAACTTGTTTTCAGTTCCTACCGCTTCCACTGGATGTCACCAGTCTTTGGAATTTGGTTGAGGTTATTCATTTGTGCAATGAAGAAGTAAGGCCATCTAGGAACTGCGTAACACTGTTGAGAGTTGCGCAAGACTTGAAAAGTAGCTTGGTTTGTTGTCTTCCTGTATTGAACACAGATAGACCTGTCTTCAACGTTATTAACGGTTAAAAATACCTAAAGTTGTATTACAAAAGTAGTTTGAAATGTTTTGGCAAAGTTTACAGGCAACTTTTGAAATATTTTGTAGTGACGTTGCGCAATATGGAAGCTGTTTTTTTCTGGATCAAACGCATCAAATAAATTGACATTTTGGATATATATGGACGGAATTAATCGAACAAATGGACCAATTGTGATGTTTATGGGATATATTGGAGTGCCAACAGAAGAAGCTCGTCAAAGGTAAGGCATGTTCTATATTTTATTTCTGCGTTTTGTGTAGCGCCTGCAGGGTTGAAATATGCTACCCTCTTTGTTTACTGTTGTGCTATCATCAGATAATAGCTTCTTGTGCTTTCGCCGAAAATCCTTTTTAAAATCTGACATGTTGGCTGGATTCACAACGAGTGTAGCTTTAATTTAGTATCTTACATGTGTGATTTAATGAAAGTTAGATTTTTATATAATTTTATTTGAATTTACCGCGCTGCATTTTCCCTGGCTTTTGGCCAAGTGGAACGCAAGCGTCCCCCATACCATAAGAAGTTAATGGAAGCCTCTCAAACATAATCCAGTTAGAATCAGGAAATCCCCAGGGCAGCTGTCTAGGTCCCTTGCTTTTTCAATTTTTACTAACGACATGCCTCTGACTTTGAGTAAAGCCAGAGTGTCTGTATGCAGACTCAACACTATACATGTCAGCTACTACAGCGACTAAAATGACTGCAACACTCAACAAAGAAATGCAGTTAGTTTCAGAGTGGGTGGCGAGGAATAAGTTAGCCCTAAATATTTCCAAAACTAAAATCATTGTATTTGGAACAAAACACTCACTAAACCTCAACTAAATCTTGTAATAAATAATGTGGAAATTGAGCAAGTTGGTATGACTAAGCTGCTTGGAGTAACCCTAGATTGTAAACTGTCATGGTGAAAACATATTGATGCAGTAGTAGCTAAGATGGGGATAAGTCTGTCTCTCTATAATAAAGCTATGCTCTGCCTTCTTATCAACACTATCAACAAGGCAGGTCCTACAGGCCCTAGTTTTGTCGCACCTGGACTACTGTTCAGTCATGTGGTCAGGTGCCACAAAAAAGGACAAATTGCAATTGATTCAGAACAGGGCATAATGGCTGGCCCTTGGATGTACACAGAGAGCTAATATTAATAATATGCATGTCTCTCCTGGCTGAAAGTGGAAGAGATTGACCTAATCACTACTTTTATTTATGAGAGGTATTGACATGTTGAATGCACCGAGCTGTCTGTCTAAACTACTGGCACACAGCTCAGACACCCATACATACCCCACAAGACTTTCCACAAGAGGTCTCTTCACAGTCCCCAAGTCCAGAGCAGACTATGGGAGGCACACAGTACTACATAGAGCCATGACTACATGGAACTCTATTCCACATCAAGTAACTCATGCAAGCATTAAAATTAGATTTAAAAAAACTGATTAAAAAACACCTTATGGAACAGCAGGGACTGTGAAGCAACACAAACCTTGGCACACACACACACACACACACAATAACATATGCACTATACATACACATGGATTTAGTACTGTAGGTATGTGGTAGTGGTGGAGTAGAGGCCTGAGGGCACACAGTGTTTTGTGAAACATGTGAATGTATTGTAATGTTTTAAAATAGTATAAACTGCCTTAATTTTCTGGACCCCAGGAAGAGCAACTGCTGCTTTGGCAGGAAATAATGGGGATCCATAATACATACAAAATACAAATACAGTGAAGCATGGTGGTGGAAGCATCATAATGTGGGGATGTTTTTCAGCTGCAGGGATTGTGAAACTAGTCAGGATTGAGGGAAAGATGAATGGAGCAAAGTACAGAGAGATCCTTGAGGAAATCTTCTCCGGAGCACGCAGGATTTCAGACTGGGGCAACAACCCTAAGCACACAGCCAAGACGACGCAGGAGTGGCTTCGGGACAAGTCTCTGAATGTTCTTGAGTGGCCCAGCCAGAGCCTGGACTTGAACCTGATCGAACATCTCTGGAGAGACCTGAAAATAGCTGTGCAGATACGCTCCCCATTCAACCTGACAGAGCTTGACAGGATCTGAAGAGAAGAATGGGAGTAACTCTCCAAATACAGGTGTGCCAAGCTTGTAGCTTTATACCCAAGAAGACTTGAGGCTATAATCGACACCAAAGGTGCTTCAACAAAGTACTGAGTAAAGGGTCTGAATATTTATGTAAATGTGATATTTCATTTATTTTTATTTTTACATTTGCTAAAATATTTAAAAAAGTTTTTTTGCTTTGTCATTATGGGGTATATACGTTGATTGATGAAGGGGAAAAACAATTTTAGAATAAGTCTGTAACGTTAAAAAAAAATTGTAAAAGGCAAGGGATCGGAATACTTTCCGAAAGCATTGTGGTTGGAACAAATAAATCTCAAATTTGGACTCAGACCAAAGGACAAATTTCCATCGCTTGCGTTTCTTGGCCCAAGCAAGTCTCTTCTTATTGGTGTCCTTAAGTTGTGGTTTCTTTGCAGCAATTCGACCTCTGAACAGTTGATGTGGAAATGTGTCTGTTACTTGAACTCTGTGAAGCATTTATTTGGGCTGAAATTTGAGGCTGGTAACTCTAATGAACTTATCCTCAACAGCAGAGGTAATTCAGGGTCTTCCTTTCCTGTGGCGGTCCTCATGAGTGCCAGTTTCATCATAGCGCTTGATGGTTTTTACGACTGCACTTGAAGAAACTATCAAAGTTCTTGAAATGTTCCCGATTGACTGACCTTCATGTCTTAAAGTAATGATGGACTATCGTTTCTCTTTGCTTATTTGAGCTGTTTTTGCCATAATATGGACTTGGTCTTTTACCAAATAGAGCTATCTTCTGTATACCACCCCTACCTTGTCACAACACAACTGATTGGCTCAAACGCATTAAGAAGGAAAGGTATTCCACAAATTAACTTTTCACAAGGCACACCTGTTAATTGAAATGCATTCCAGGTGATGACCTCATGAAGCTGGTTGAGAGAATGCCAAGCGTGTGTAACAAAGCTGTCATCAAGGCAAAGGATGGCTACTTTGAAGAATATCAAATATATATTAATTTGTTTAACACTTGTTTTGGTTACTACATGATTCCATATGTGTTATTTCATAGTTTTGATGTCTTCGCTATTATTCTACAATGTAGAGAATAGTAAAAAGAAAAAGGAACAACTTGAATCAGTTGGTGTCCAAACTTGACTGGTAGATTTTTTTCAAAGTTAATCAACAAGGAAAGGAAATGTTTTAACAGGCCAATCAGAGTTTGTGGGTGTATACCCCTCTTGTCTATATAACACCCTGCACTGCTCTGGTTTCCTCATTCTAAGAACTACCTCTTACATGAGTCTTACAAGAGATCTGGTGGGATGTCTCCCTGAACTCCTTCAGAGAACCGGGGTTACACACCATAACCCAAAGTTCTCTTTCAGTCCACCCGGTTCGACACCTCACTATGGGACACTTGTAAAACACACTGATTGCCTGTGAAGACACGTGACTGATGTTTCCAGGCAAAACACAGAGAAAGTGGCGAAAAGCCGTGGCTCTCTCTATGGTGAGGGCTGCTCGACAGGCTACGGAGTCCAGAGACAATCCCCTAATCATTTTCTGCTGGGTTGGTAAGAGCAAGCCTTTGGCACAACTTATCCTGAAGCCTAGAGCAAGCAGGTGCGACAACAGCTGGGCTGTGTGCTCCGTTGCCTGAGCCAAAATGTCCAGATCAACCAGTCATCGATGTACGTCAGGACTCTTAAGCCTCTCTCCTGTAGGGGGGCTAGGGGGGCTTCGGCACAGTTGGTGAATGTCCGTGGGTCAAGGGGCAGACCGAATGGTAAGGTGAGATATTCGTAGGCTATGCCCCTGAAGGGAAACATTAGATATCTCCTGCAGGATAAACTTCTTAAGCTTTACTGTGGTGAACCACGTGTTCCAATCTGACAGCATGCAATGCTTTGGCATTTGAAATGTGTAGACTCTCAGATGCTTGTTGAGATGCTGTAAATCCAGAATGGAGTGTACCCCAGGAGCCAGGGAAGCAGAACCAGAAAGCTTTATTTACCAGGGTGGCGGTATTATTAAAGTAGAGCCAACAGGGATGCTAGATAATTAGCCTGAGTGATGATAGCCAGCTAGTCGAGCCGTAGCATGAGAAACCAAGTGCAGACGTGGTGTGTAAACCAAGTAACTCGAGGTTAAAGGTGTTTGAATGGTGGGGTAACGTGCTGAAGAAACAGCACTGCCAAACAAACCGGATGGAGGTTTAGCCAAGAGGTTGCTAACTACACCAGTGGTACCGTTAGTCCACTAACTAGTCAAGACACTTGGAAGTTCAGCTAGCTAACAAGCGGTGGGAACGGTGGGAACCGACAGAGAGCGGTGGGAACAGTGGGAACCGACGGAGAGCTAGAAACTCCAGTAAATGATTCCTCATGGTTGAGCATGTTGCCTTTTTCTTCACTTTCTGAATCCAGTTTATTTGCAAACTGTTAAAATCATTAGAGGAACATTTATGTTGGTTTGTCTGATGGAGGTGGTGAATCCTGTGTGTTGGTTTGGTAAAGAGTTCTATTGTGTCCACGTTGTCTATGTTCACTTCAGAGAAAGAGCACATGCTGGAACAATTATGTGCCCTAGACTTTCTTTATGGACCAAAGGTTTATTGAACGGAGGGTGATTGTGGTGAAACAGTGCCATCTATCATACAAGACCTGTAACAAACATGTTGACCGATACAACAATTATGATTTACTAGGGAATCAAATTACACCTCATTCCCTATTCAGTGCACTATGTAGGGAATCAAATTACACCTCATTCCCTATTCAGTGCACTATGTAGGGAATCAAATTACACCTCATTCCCTATTCAGTGCACTATGTAGGGAATCAAATTACACCTCATTCCCTATTCAGTGCACTATGTAGGGAATCAAATTACACCTCATTCCCTATTCAGTGCACTATGTAGGGAATCAAATTACACCTCATCCCTATTCAGTGCACTATGTAGGGAATCAAATTACACCTCATTCCCTATTCAGTGCACTATGTAGGGAATCAAATTACACCTCATCCCTATTCAGTGCACTATGTAGGGAATCAAATTACACCTCATTCCCTATTCAGTGCACTATGTAGGGAATCAAATTACACCTCATTCCCTATTCAGTGCACTATGTAGGGAATCAAATTACACCTCATTCCCTATTCAGTGCACTATGTAGGGAATCAAATTACACCTCATCCCTATTCAGTGCACTATGTAGGGAATCAAATTATACCCCATTCCCTATTCAGTGCACTGTGTAGGGAATCAAATTACACCTCATTCCCTATTCAGTGCACTATGTAGGGAATTAAATTATACCCCATTCCCTATTCAGTGCACTATGTAGGGAATCAAATTACACCTCATTCCCTATTCAGTGCACTATGTAGGGAATCAAATTACACCTCATTCCCTATTCAGTGCACTATGTAGGGAATCAAATTATATCCCATTCCCTATTCAGTGCACTACGTAGGGAATAACGTGCCATTTGGGACACAGTCTCAGAAATAAGGGTTCTTTATACTGCTAGTAAAGGGTTGATGTGTCTACACTACATGGGCTTATGGATCATTGTTTATGTGAGATGAGCAAAAACGGTTCTATTGAAACAATCGTTATCGAACCACACATTTTAAAAAGGTCACAAGGGGTTTAAAAAATTTTCGTTAATTGATCATATAAATCAATGTTGTGCTGATGATCACACACGTTTAATGTAACTTAAAATAATAATTGACACTCTTCACAAACCAATATCCAACTCAACACCACAACCAACACAACACCCAACAAATCTCCAGAAATTCACATAAGAATTCAAACAGCTTATTAGAAGACATTTGTTGCAATGCATTTCAAACGGACCGTTGTTAACCTAGAATGACCACTACCCAGTCAACACAGAAAGCTGTGCTCAAGTCTATAAGAATCATTCTATCTAAATGTGTCGATAAAGTATACAAGATTAAAAAAGGATCAATAGTACAACATAATGAGAATGCCCAAAAGTGGAATAGCTATTTGTCTAAAAATAAGCTAAACCTACAATATATATATATATATATATATATAAATATCGCTGCTGGAATATGCTGAGCCTATTTGATGGCATATTGTCAGTATGTTTAAATGATGTACTGAATGAATTGACTGTACTAGTTATGTACTGAATGAATTGACTGTACTAGTTATGTACTGAATAAATTGACTCTACTAGTTAAGTACTGAATGAATTGACTGTACTAGTGAAGTACTGAATGAATTGACTGTACTAGTGAAGTACTGAATGAATTGACTGTACTCGTGAAGTACTGAATGAATTGACTGTACTAGTGAAGTACTGAATGAATTGACTGTACTATCTGTACATTAGCTCTCTAACGTCTGTAATCTGCCTCTAATGATACCCTTCTAGTCAGCTTTGAGCTCACAGATGTGGCAGCTGAATGGATGCATATTCCCATGGCTTACTTCACAGTAGAAACATTCACGTTTATATAGAGTATGGGCAATGAGTTACATGTGGATTAACACGGTCTCTGTTCAGCTGCAGCTCTGTTTCTTGGACTTTATCAGGTGATTGTTTCTAAAATATTGTTTCCAGGCATGGGAGAGGTGAAGCAGTGAATCCGTTTGAAACAGAAGTGAACCAGTTTGAAGCAGTGAATCAGTTTGAAACAGAAGTGAACCCGTTTGAAGCAGTGAATCAGTTTGAAACAGAAGTGAACCAGTGAAGCAGATGTCAGTTTGAGGGAAAGCAGTGGAGGATTAACAGCTCGTAATCACGACTTCCTCTCCGATATCAGCCTCTCCTAAATATCCAGTTGTCTTGGCACTATACTTAGTTCATGTCATTTCATCAGTCTGCTGCCCCTGTCCTGACCAACAACATTCATTTCTACTATCGCTGGTCTTCTTCACCATGAATCAGTGGATATGAACAATGATGCTCCCTGTCCTGACCAACATTATTTGAGTCTGAGACGAGACAGGATCCAGAGATTTTAGCTCTGGGGAGGGACAGGATCTATTAAAATCACTAATGACTGTACATTTGAGTAAATGCCTGGCAGCTTGCCGTATCAATCAATTGGCTATGGCCCCGGGCACAGGGCACAGGGCAGGGTGGGGGGAAAAGGGAGATAGGTTAGGCAAGGCAGGCAAGGTTGGCAGGGTGGATAGAGTGGGCCTTAACTCTGGCGTCGGCATGGCCGGTCTCAGCGTCTGCTCGTGAATCCGTTCCAGGATACGATGGATACTACTGAAGCTGGGTCTGTCTGTGGGGTGTCCGCTCCAACACAGTCTCATCAGATTGAACAGTTCTACAGGACAGTTCTCAGGGCAGGCCAAGATGTGGCCGTCTCTAACGTAGTAGATGACCTCTTCATGGGCCATGCCGTAGTAAGGCTGCATGCCGTGGGAGAAGATCTCCCAGAGAAGGACCCCGTAGGCCCACACGTCCGACTCCGTGGTGTAACGGTTGTAGAAGATGGACTCCGGGGGCATCCAGCGGATGGGGATAGCATCGTTCTCATTGGCCTTGTAGTAGTCAGCAGAGTAGATGTTTCTGGATAAACCGAAGTCGGCGATCTTAACCACCATCTCTTCTCCTACGAGGCAGTTCCGGGTGGCCAGGTCGCGGTGGACGAACTTCCGTTCCGATAGGTATGCCATGCCCGCCGCAACCTGGCGAAGAGAATGGGAAACCAATAGTTAGCTTGGTAGCATTAGCCGTCATGAAAATATACAACTGTTCATGCCCAGCTAGTGTTGGCTTGATGGCTTGATGTCTCTTGTTTTCATGTGGGAAATCCTAAAAGTTTCCTGTTTTAGTAATAACTGTTTTTGTTGGTAATCTAGTATAAGCATCACAGCTAAGTTTCACATGTTTTTATACGGAAAATGCTAACAGTTCCCTACAATTAGCCTAATACTCTCTGTTAGCATGGCAGCTAAGTGTGTCATGTTTTCTATGGGAAATGCTAACAGTTCCCTACAATTAGCCTAATACTCTCTGTTAGCATGGCAGCTAAGTGTGTCATGTTTTCTATGGGAAATGCTAACAGTTCCCTACAATTAGCCTAATACTCTCTGTTAGCATGGCAGCTAAGTGTGTCATGTTTTCTATGGGAAATGCTAACAGTTCCCTACAATTAGCCTAATACTCTCTGTTAGCATGGCAGCTAAGTGTGTCATGTTTTCTATGGGAAATGCTAACAGTTCCCTACAATTAGCCTAATACTCTCTGTTAGCATGGCAGCTAAGTGTGTCATGTTTTCTATGGGAAATGCTAACAGTTCCCTACAATTAGCCTAATACTCTCTGTTAGCATGGCAGCTAAGTGTGTCATGTTTTCTATGGGAAATGCTAACAGTTCCCTACAATTAGCCTAATACTCTCTGTTAGCATGGCAGCTAAGTGTGTCATGTTTTCTATGGGAAATGCTAACAATATTAACATTTCTACTGTCTGTATTGTAATGTTGAATTAAATAAAAAATGTAATACTTTCAGTACCAGTCAAAAGTTTGGACACACCTACTCATTAAAGGGTTTTTCTTTTCTTTTTCTATTTTCTACATTGTAGAATAACAGTGAAGACATCAGCACTATGAAATAACACATGTGGTAACCCGAAAAAGTGATTAACAAATCAAAATATATTTTATATTTGAGATTTTTCAAAGTAGCCACCCTTTGCCTTGATGACAGCTTTGCACACTCTTGGCATTCTCTCAACCAACTTCATGAGGTAGTCACCTGGAATGCATTTCAATTAACAGGTGTGCCTTGTGAAAAGTTCATTTGTGGAATATCTTTCCTTCTTAATGCGTTTTGTGACAAGGTAGAGGTGGTATACAGAAGATAGCCCAATTTGGTAAAAGACCAAGTCCATATTATGGCAAGAACAGCTCAAATAAGCAAAGAGAAACGACAATCCATCATTATCACATGAAGTTTGAAGTGCAGTCGCAAAAACCATCAAGCGCTATGATGAAACTGGCTGTCATGAGGACTGTCACAGGAAAGGAAGACCCAGAGTTACCTCTGCTGTAGAGGATAGGTTCATTAGAGTTACCTGGCTGTCATGAGGACCGCCACAGGAAAGGAAGACCCAGAGTTACCTCTGCAGCAGAGGATAAGTTCATTAGAGTTACCTGGCTGTCATGAGGACTGTCACAGGAAAGGAAGACCCAGAGTTACCTCTGCTGCAGAAGATAAGTTCATTAGAGTTAACTACACCTCAGATTGCAGCCCAAATTCGAGTTCAAGTAACAGACACATCTCAACATCAACGGTTCAGAAGAGACTGTGTGAATCAGAACTTCATGGTTGAATTGCTGCAAAGAAACCACTACTAAAGGACACCAATAAGAAGAAGAGACTTGATTAGGCCAAGAAACACGAACAATGGACATTAGACTGGTGGAAATCTATCCTTTGGTCTGATGACTCTAAATTTGAGATTTTTGGTTCCAACCACCGTGTCTTTGTGAGACGCAGAGTAGGTGAACAGATGATCTCAGCATGTGTGGTTCCAACTATGAAGCATGGAGGAGGAGGTGTGATTGCACTTTGCTAGTGACACTGTCAGTTTTTTATTTAGAATTCAAGGCAGACTTAACCATCAGATGACCTGGCCTCCACAATCACCCGACCTCAAAACAATTGAGCTGGTTTAGGATGAGTTAAACTGCAGAGTGAAGTAAAAGCAGCCATCAAGTGCTCAGCATATGTGGGAACTCCTTCAAGACTGTTGGAATAGCATTCCAGGTTAAGCTGGTTGAGAGAATGCCAAGAGTTTGCAAAGCTGTCATCAAGGCAAAGGATGGCTACTTAGAATCCAAAATCTAAAATATATTTTGATTTGTTTAAAACTTTTTTGATTACTACATGATTTCATATGTTATTTCATAGTTGTGATGTCTTCACTATTACAATGTAGAAAATTTTAAAAATAGTGAAAAACCCTTGAATGAGTAGGTGTGTCCAAACTTTTGACTGGTATGGTGTTTATTAACGTTTTGTTGCACCTGCTTGGATATGAACAGCTGTTCTTCGCAGCACAGTGGCCCCAACTCCAGTTCGGAGGAGAAGCTGCGTCCTGATAGGCTGGCCTGGCTCAGGCTGTGTTGCTGGGTGGGACTTCGGCGGCGCAGGTACTCGTTCAGGTCTCCGTAAGACATGTACTCAAACATCAGACACATGGGCTTCCCCACCGCACACACACCTGGAGGAGAGGACACGAACACACATACGCCAGTGTATGTAGCATAGCATACAAACCAAATACTTTGTGACCTCTGTCCTTTCTGATGTAAACATAGTGTGTTACCATAATAACTACAGTGTCACTGCAACTATGGAATTAATCTGGTGACACTGGTTTCTGGGGACCGGCATGACATGCATGACTTGTCCCTATCCTACAGCGCACACAAAGTGTCACCCCCAACCTAACTCACCTAATATCCTAACCATGTTGGGGTGGTCAAACTAACTAACTCACCTAGTATCCTGACTATGTTGGGGTGGTCAAACTAACTAACTCACCTAGTAGCCTGACTATGTTGGGGTGGTCAAACTAACTCACCTAGTATTCTGACAATGTTGGGGTGGTCAAACTAACTCACCTAGTATCCTGACAATGTTGGGATAGTTAAACTAACTAACTCACCTAGTACCCTGACCATTTTTGGGTGATCAAACTAACTCACCTAGCAGCCTGACAATGTTGGGGTGGTCAAACTAACTCACCTAGTATCCTGACAATGTTGGGATGGTTAAACTAACTAACTCACCTAGTACCCTGACCATGTTTGGGTGATCAAACTAACTCACCTAGCAGCCTGACAATGTTGGGGTGGTCAAACTAACTCACCTAGTATCCTGACAATGTTGGGATGGTCAAACTAACTCACCTAGCAGCCTGACGATGTTGGGGTGGTCAAACTCAGCCATGAGAGCGGCTTCTCTCTGAAAGTCGTTCTGCATGTCAGCAGATGCTTCTTCCTTCAGCATCTTAACTGCTACCATGGTGAAGGGCTTAATGGGCTGGAGACCTGGGGCTCTGAAGAACAACACAATAATAACAGATATACAAAGTAATCACCTCATATAGACCCTGAACCTAATCCATCACTGCTATGTGGTGAAGGACTCCTGAACCTAATCCATCACTGCTACGTGGTGAAGGACTCCTGAACCTAATCCATCACGGCTACGTGGTGAAGGACTCCTAAACCTAATCCATCACTGCTATGTGGTGAAGGACTCCTGAACCTAATCCATCACTGCTATGTGGTGAAGGACTCGTGATGGGTCTGGCATACTGAACCACCTACATGCTGACCTATCATCCATCCTATCATCCAACACAAAGATTCTTTGATGTCCTTCCAGACTCCCTCCGTCTACCCAAGGACGCCAGAGGACAAAAATCAGTTAACCACCTAACTGAGGAACTCAATTTAACCTTGCGCAATACCCTAGATGCAGTTGCACCCCTAAAAACTAAAAGCATTTCTCATAAGAAACTAGCTCCCTGGTATACAGAAAATACCCGAGCTCTGAAGCAAGCTTCCAGAAAATTGGAACGGAAATGGCGCCACACCAAACTGGAAGTCTTCCGACTAGCTTGGAAAGACAGTACCGTGCAGAATCGAAGAGCACTTACTGTTGCTCGATCATCCTATTTTTCCAACTTAATTGAGGAAAATAAGAAAAATCCGAAATTCCTTTTTGATACTGTCGCAAATCTAACTAAAAAGCAGCATTCCCCAAGAGAGGATGGCTTTCACTTCAGCAGTAATAAATTCATGAACTTCTTTGAGGAAAAGATCATGATTATTAGAATGCAAATTACGGACTCCTCTTTAAATCTGCGTATTCCTTTAAAGCTCAGTTGTCCTGAGTCTGCACAACTCTGCCAGGTCCTAGGCTCAAGAGAGACACTCAAGTGTTTTAGTACTATATCTCTTGACACAATGATGAAAATAATCATGGCCTCTAAACCTTCAAGCTGCATACTGGACCCTATTCCAACTAAACTACTGAAAGAGCTGCTTCCTGTGCTTGGCCCTCCTATGTTGAACATAATAAACGGCTCTCTATCCACCGGATGTGTACCAAACTCACTAAAAGTGGCAGTAATAAAGCCTCTCTTGAAAAAGCCAAACCTTGACCCAGAAAATATAAAAAACTATCGGCCTATATCGAATCTTCCATTCCTCTCAAAATTTTTAGAAAAGGCTGTTGCGCAGCAACTCACTGCCTTCCTGAAGACAAACAATATATACGAAATGCTTCAGTCTGGTTTTAGACCCCATCATAGCACTGAGACTGCACTTGTGAAGGTGGTAAATGACCTTTTAACGGCATCAGACTGAGGCTCTGCATCAGTCCTCGTGCTCCTAGACCTTAGTGCTGCTTTTGATACCATCGAACACCACATTCTTTTGGAGAGGTTGGAAACCCAAATTGATCTACACGGACAAGTTCTGGCCTGGTTTAGATCTTATCTTTCGGGAAAGATATCAGTTTGTCTCTGAATGGTTTGTCCTCTGACAAATCAACTGTAAATTTTGGTGTTCCTCAAGGTTCCGTTTTAGGACCACTATTGTTTTCACTATATATTTTACCTCTTGGGGATGTCATTCAAAAACATAATGTTAACTTTCACTGCTATGTGGATGACACACAGCTGTACATTTCAATGAAACATGGTGAAGCCCCAAAATTGTCCTCGCTATAAGCATGTGTTTCAGACATAAGGAAGTAGATGACTGCAAACTTTCTACTTTTAAACTCGGACAAAATAGAGATGCTTGTTCTAGGTCCCAAGAAACAAAGATATCTTCTGTTGAATCTGAAAATGTATCTTAATGGTTGTACAGTCGTCTCAAATAAAACTGTGAAGGACCTCGGCGTTACTCTGGACTCTGATCTCTCTTTTGAAGAACATATCATGACTGTTTCAAGGACAGCTTTTTTCCATCTACCTAACATTGCAAAAATCTGAAACTTTCTGTCCAAAAATGATGCAGAAAAATGAATCCATGCTTTTGTCACTTCTAGGTTAGACTACTGCAATGCTCTACTTTCCGGCTACCCGGATAAAGCACTAAATAAACTTCAGTTAGTGCTATATATGGCTGCTAGAATCCTGACTAGAATCAAAAAATGTAATCTTATTACTCCAGTGCTAGCCTCCCTACACTGGCTTCCTGTCAAGGCAAGGGCCTCTAACCCTATTACAGGGGCTGAGTCACTGGCTTACTAGGGCTCTTTCATACCGTCCCTAGGAGTGGTGCGTCACTTGAGTGGGTTGAGTCACTGATGTGATCTTCCTGTCTGGGTTGGCGCCCCCCCCTGGGGTATGTCGTGGCAGAGGTCTTTGTGGGCTATACTCAGCCTTGTCTCAGGATGGTAAGTTGGTGGTTGAAGATATCCCTCTAGTGGTGTGGGGGCTGTGCTTTGGCAACGTGGTTGGGGTTATATCCTTCCTGTTTTGGCCCTGTCCGGGGGTGTCATCGAATGGGGCGACAGTGTCTCCTGACCCCTCCTGTCTCAGCCTCCAGTATTTATGCTGCAGTAGTTTGTGTCGGGGGGCTAGGGTTAGTTTGTTATATCTGGAGTACTTCTCCTGTCCTATCCGGTGTCCTGTGTGAATTTAAGTATGCTCTCTCTAATTATCTCTTTCTCTCTCTCTCCCTCGGAGGACCTGAGCCCTAGGACCATGCCTCAGGACTACCTGACATGATGACTCCTTGCTGTCCCCAGTCCACCTGGCCGTGCTGCTGCTCCAGTTTCAACTGTTCTGCCTGTGATTATTATTATTTGACCATGCTGGTCATTTATGAACATTTGAACATCTTGGCCTTGTTCTATTATAATCTCCACCCGGCACAGCCAGAAGAGGACTGGCCACCCCACATAGCCTGGTTTCTTCCTAGGTTTTGGCTTTTCTAGGGAGTTTTTCCTAGCCACCGTGCTTCTACACCTGCATTGCTTGCTGTTTTAGGCTGGGTTTCTGTACAGCACTTTGAGATATCAGCTGATGTACGAAGGCTATATAAATACATTTGATTTGATTTGATTTTGATCCGTTTAACTGTGGGTCCAGGTTGCCATGATGGATCCTCTAGGGGTCTGGCGTGCTGACCTGGGATCCAGTAGCATGGTTTAACTTGGGAGTCAGACGAATCAGCCTGCCATGATGGATCCTCTGGGGGTTTGAGGTGCTGACCTGGGATCCAGTAGCATGGTTTAACATGGGAGTCAGACGAATCAGCCGGCCATGATGGATCCATTATGGGAATGACTTTATAGTATGTGTGCATGTGTCCAGTTGACCCGTAATGGCAGCCATTCAGGGAGCTAGACCAAAGAAATCAATTTCATTTCAGCACCACTTCCTCTGTTGTCTCCTGAGTGTTCCTGGATACAGTCAACAGAGCTCTCTCTGGCTGTATTCCAAATGGCACCCATAGGACTCTGGTCAAAAGTAGTGTCCTATAGAAATAGGTTGTCATTTGGGACACAGGATATTTTTGAAGGGGTTATGAATATCTGCTTTACCAGTCTGTCTCTGCTGACAGTCTCTGCTGACAGTCTCTGCTGACAGTCTCTGCTGACAGTCTCTGCTGACAGTCTCTGCTGACTGTCTCTGCTGACTGTCTCTGCTGACAGTCTCTGCTGACAGTCTCTGCTGACAGTCTCTGCTGACAGTCTCTGCTGACAGTCTCTGCTGACCCACTGAGGAGGCTAAAGGGAGGGAAGCGTCACATCAGACCCATGATCTGATGCAGCTGATATCCAGTCCCAGTCCCTGTCTGCTCTATTTTGGGATGGGTTAGGAGGGGAGAGGAGAGAAGGGGGGGGGGGGGGTATGGGGATTGTAAAGTGGTTTTGGAAGGAGGTGTCATCATGAGGGTGTGAGGGGGTTTATATATGTATTTATAATTCTGTCCCACGCTACACTATGCTAGTTGTTGGCTAGCTGTTGTTCCCAGGAGTCTCCATGTACAGGAGGAATGCTTTATGCTGCCCAGGGGATTACCTGAGATAAGTAGCTACCCTCTTGGGATAAAATGGAGCTATCTAGAATCAAAAGGGGTTATTCGGCTGTCCCCGTAGGAGAACCCTTTGAAAACCCCTTTTTGTTCCATGTATAACAATTTTGGGTTCCATGTAGAACCCTTTCCACAGAGTGTTCTCCATGGATCTCAAAATAGGTATTCTATCTGGAACCAAAAACGGTTATTCTATGGGGACAGTCAAAGAACCCTTTTGGAACCATTTTTTCTAAGACTGTAAATCCTCACAGCTAAAGGTGCTCTGGAACCTCTAAAGAACTAATTCTACTGATCTAGAGCCTCTAAAGAACACTATTAGAAAAAAGGGTTCCGAAATGGTTCTTCAGTTGTCCTCATTGGAGAACCCTTTTTGGTTCCATGTAGAACCATTTGGGACCATGTAGAACCCTCTGTGGAAAGGAAAGGGTTCTACAAACTGGTTTGAATCTTACTGATGCTTTGCCACAATAACAAAATGTGTTTGCATGATTAATGCCTAAACAAATTCATTTCCCTGTGTCCAATCTCTGCTTGGGGTTTGAAATAGTTAAACCAAACTAAAGAAGTGTTGTTAAAAGTGTTATTGAAACATACAGTGCCTTGCGAAAGTATTTGGCCCCCTTGAACTTTGCGACCTTTTGCCACATTTCAGGCTTCAAACATAAAGATATAAAACTGTATTTTTTTGTGAAGAATCAACAACAAGTGGGACACAATCATGAAGTGGAACGACATTTATTGGATATTTCAAACTTTTTCAACAAATCAAAAACTGAAAAATTGGGCGTGCAAAATTATTCAGCTCCCTTAAGTTAATACTTTGTAGCACCACCTTTTGCTGCGAATTACAGCTGTAAGTCGCTTGGGGTATGTCTCTATCAGTTTTGCACATCGAGAGACTGAATTTTTTTCCCATTCCTCCTTGCAAAACAGCTCGAGCTCAGTGAGGTTGGATGGAGAGCATTTGTGAACAGCAGTTTTCAGTTCTTTCCACAGATTCTCGATTGGATTCAGGTCTGGTATTTGACTTGGCCATTCTAACACCTGGATATGTTTATTTTTGAACCATTCCATTGTAGATGTTGCTTTATGTTTTGGATCATTGTCTTGTTGGAAGACAAATCTCTGTCCCAGTCTCAGGTCTTTTGCAGACTCCATCAGGTTTTCTTCCAGAATGGTCCTGTATTTGGCTCCATCCATCTTCCCATCAATTTTAACCATCTTCCCTGTCCCTGCTGAAGAAAAGCAGGCCCAAACCATGATGCTGCCACCACCATGTTTGACAGTGGGGATGGTGTGTTCAGCTGTGTTGCTTTTACGCCAAACATAACGTTTTGCATTGTTGCCAAAAAGTTCAATTTTGGTTTCATCTGACCAGAGCACCTTCTTCCACATGTTTGGTGTGTCTCCCAGGTGGCTTGTGGCAAACTTTAAACGACACTTTTTATGGATATCTTTAAGAAATGGCTTTCTTCTTGCCACTCTTCCATAAAGGCCAGATTTGTGCAATATACGACTGATTGTTGTCCTATGGACAGAGTCTCCCACCTCAGCTGTAGATCTCTGTAGTTCATCCAGAGTGATCATGGGCCTCTTGGCTGCATCTCTGATCAGTCTTCACCTTGTATGAGCTGAAAGTTTAGAGGGACGGCCAGGTCTTGGTAGATTTGCAGTGGTCTGATACTCCTTCCATTTCAATATTATCGCTTGCACAGTGCTCCTTGGGATGTTTAAAGCTTGGGAAATATTTTTGTATCCAAATCCGGCTTTAAACTTCTTCACAACAGTATCTCGGACCTGCCTGGTGTGTTCCTTGTTCTTCATGATGCTCTCTGCGCTTTTAACGGACCTTTGAGACTATCACAGTGCAGGTGCATTTATACGGAGACTTGATTACACACAGGTGGATTGTATTTATCATCCTTAGTCATTTAGGTCAACATTGGATCATTCAGAGATCCTCACTGAACTTCTGGAGAGAGTTTGCTGCACTGAAAGTAAAGGGGCTGAATAATTTTGCACGCCCAATTTTTCAGTTTTTGATTTGTTAAAAAAGTTTGAAATATACAATAAATGTCGTTCCACTTCATGATTGTGTCCCACTTGTTGTTGAGTCTTCACAAAAAAATACAGTTTAATATCTTTATGTTTGAAGCCTGAAATGTGGCAAAAGGTCGCAAAGTTCAAGTGGGCCGAATACTTTCGCAAGGCACTGTACCTTTAATTAACTTATCATTTCCAGGGAACCATAGTAAAACGTTCTCAGAACCGCCCTGCAATCTAACGATTAAAGTTCCCAGAACAAGCTAAATGTTCACCTCCATTCTCAGAACGTTTTAAAACATGTTTACGTTTTACTAGTCATGGAAGCTATGGCTTCATTCCCTGAACCAATGGGAAACCAAAAACTACGATTACCAAATGAGCTAGCTGGGTATACTGCTTTGGAACCTCCAAAGGCCACATTCTGCTGCCCTGAAACCAGAGTTAGCCTGCATTGTAAACTGTCATGGTGAAAACATGTTGGTACAACAGCAGCTAAGATGGGGAGAAGTATGTCCATAAGGCACTGCTCCACCTCCTACAGGCCCTAGTTTTTACCTTCTTAACAGGACTGTCAACAAGGCAGGTTCTACAGGTCCTAGTTTTTACCTTCTTAACAATACTGTCAAGAAGGCAGGTCCTACAGGCCCTAGTTTTTACCTTCTTAACAGGACTGTCAACAAGGCACGTCCTACAGGCCCTAGTTTCTACCTTCTTAACAACACTGTGAACAAGGTATTTCACCTTTACTTAACCAGGTAGGCCAGTTAAGAACAAGTTCTTATTAACAAATATGCGACCTGGCCAAGATAGAGCAATGCAGTGAGACACAAACAACAACACAGAGTTACACATGGAATAAACAAACGTACAGTCAATACCACAATAGAAAAAATCTATATACAGTGTGTGCAAATGGAGTAAGGAGGTAAGGCAATAAATAGGCCATAGTAGTGAAGTAATTACAATTTAGCATTAACACTGGAGTGATAGATGTGCAGATGATGATGTGCAAGTAGAGATACTGGTGAGCAAAAGAGCAGCAAAGAAAATAAAAACAATATGGGGATGAGGTAGGTAGTGGGATGGACTATTTACAGATGGGCTGTGTACAGCTGCAGCGATCGGTAAGATGCTCAGATAGCTGATGCTTAAAGTTATTGAGGGAGATATAAGTCTCCAACTTCAGCGATTTTTACAATTCGTTCCAGTCATTGGCAGCAGAGAACTGGAAGGAAAGGAGGCCAAATGAGGTGTTGGCTTTGGGGATGACAAGTGTGAGATATGCCTGCTGGAGCGCGTGCTATGGGAGTGTTGTTATGGTGACCAGTGAGCTGAGATAAGGCGGAGCTTTACCTACCAAAGACTTATAGATGACCTGGAGCTAGTGCGTTTGGCGACAAATATGTAGCGAGGGCCAGCTGATGAGAGCATACAGGTTGTAGTTGTGGGTGGTATATGGGGCTTTGTTGACAAAATGGATGGCACTGTGATAAACTGCATCCAATTTGCTGAGTAGAGTGTTGGAGGCTATTTTGTAAATGACATCGCCGAAGTCAAGGATCGGTAGGATAGTGAGTTTACGTGGGTATGTTTGGCAGCGTGAGTGAAGGTGGCTCTGTTGCGAAATAGGAAGCCAATCCTAGATTTAATTTTGGATTGGAGATGTTTAATATGAGTCTGGAATGAGAGTTTACAGTCTAGCCAGACACCTAGGTATTTGTAGTTGTCCACATATTCTAAGTCAGAACCGTCCAAAGTAAAGATGCTAGTTGGGCAGGCGGGTGTGCGTAGCGATTGGTTGAAAAGCATGCATTTAGTTTTACTAGCATTTAAGAGCAATTGGAGGCCACGGAAGGAGTGTTGTATGGCATCGAAGCTCGTTCGAAGGTTTGTTAACTCAGTGTCCAAAGAAGGGCCAGAGGTATACAGAATGGTGTCGTCTGCGTAGAGGTGGATCAAGAAATCACCAGCAGCAAGAGCGACATCGTTGATATATACAGAGAAAAGAGTCGGCCCGAGAATTGAACCCTGTGGTACCCCCATAGAGACTGCCAGAGGTCCGGAAAACAGGCCATCCGATTTGACACACTGAACTTTATCTGAGAAGTAGTTGGTGAACCAGGCAAGGCAGTCATTTGAGAAACCAAGGCTGTTGAGTCTGCCGATAAGAATGTGGTGATTGACAGAGTCGAAAGCCTTGGCCAGGTCGATGAAGGCCACATTCTGCTGCCCTGAAACCCACCACATCCTCTTCCTCCACCACCACCCCCACCACCACATCCTCTTCTTCCTCCTCCACCACATCCTCTTCCTCCTCCACCACATCCTCTTCCTCCACCAACACCACATCATCCTCCTCCACCACCACCACATCCTCTTCACCACCACCCCCACATCATCCTCTACCACCACATCCTCTTCTTCCTCCTCCACCACATCCTCTTCCTCCTACACCACATCCTCTTCTTCCTCCTCCTCCACCACATCCTCTTCTTCCTTCTCCACCACATCATCTTCCTCCTCCTCCACCACATTCTCTTCCTCCACCACCACCACATCATCCTCCTCCACCACCACCACATCCTCTTCCTCCTCCACCACATCCTCTTCCTCCTCCACCACATCCTCTTCCTCCTCCACCACATCCTCTTCCTCCTCCACCACATCCTCTTCCTCCACCACCACCACATCCTCTTCCACCACCACATCATCCTCTACCACCACATCATCCACCACCACATCATCCTCCTCCTCCACCACCACATCCTTTTCTTCCTCTTCCTCCTCCACCACCACCACATCCTCTTCCTCCACCACCACCACATCATCCTCCTCCACCACCACCACATCCTCTTCCTCCACCACCACCACATCCTCTTCCTCCTCCACCACATCCTCTTCCTCCACCACCACCACATCCTCTTCCACCACCACATCATCCTCTACCACCACATCATCCACCACCACATTATTTTCCTCCTCCACCACCACATCCTTTTCTTCCTCTTCCTCCTCCACCACCACATCCTCTTCCTCCACCACCACCACATCCTCTTCCTCCACCACCACCACATCCTCTTCCTCCACCACATCATCCTCTACCACCACATCATCCACCACCACATTATTTTCCTCCTCCACCACCACATCCTTTTCTTCCTCTTCCTCCTCCACCACCACCACATCCTCTTCCTCCACCACCACCACCACATCATCCTCCTCCACCACCACCACATCCTCTTCCTCCACCACCACCACATCCTCTTCCTCCTCCACCACATCCTCTTCCACCACCACATCATCCTCTACCACCACCACATTATTTTCCTCCTCCACCACCACATCCTTTTCTTCCTCTTCCTCCTCCACCACCACCACATCCTCTTCCTCCACCACCACCACATCATCCTCCTCCACCACCACCACATCATCCTCCTCCACCACCACCACATCCTCTTCCTCCACCACCACCACATCATCCTCCTCCACCACCACATCAGACTGGTTAATTATAGACTCTGATATAAGGGGCGGCAGGGTAGCCTAATGGTTAGAGCGTTGGACTAGTAACCGCAAGGTTGCAAGTTCAAACCCCCGAGCTGACAAGGTACAAATCTGTCGTTCTGCCCCTGAACAGGCAGTTAACCTAGGCAGTTCCTAGGCCGTCATTGAAAATAAGAATTTGTTCTTAACTGACTAGGCAGTTCCTAGGCCGTCATTGAAAATAAGAATTTGTTCTTAACTGACTTGCCTAGTTAAATAAAGGTAAAATAAAATAACAACCTGTATAAATGTAAAAATGCAGACTCATGATATAACAACCTGTATAAACGTAAAAATGCAGACTCATGATATAACAACCTGTATAAACGTAACAATGCAGACTCATGATATAACAACCTGTATAAATGTAACAGCGCAGACTCATGATATAACAACCTGTAGAAACGTAACAATGCAGACTCATGATAGAACAACCTGGGAGAAACCATGGTTCTTGTTTAGCCTTTAGATCTAGGTGTTGTTGGAGGATCTTGGTACATGTAATGTAATCTACCCAGCTAGCACATTTGGTATTGTTGTGAATTGTTAGATATTTCTGCACTGATGGAGCTAGAAACACAAGCATTTCGCTACACCCTCAATAACATCTGCTAAACATGTGACCAATTACAATTTGATTTGAGGTAGTCAACAGAGTTAACTGGGAGTCAACAGAGAGTCAGAGAATTGCTTGGTACGTGTAATACAATATAATCTAATGAGAGTCTCACCTGGCCTGGAAGACCCGTCCGAAGGCCCCCTCTCCGATGTCCCTGACATACTCAATGTTGTTCCTGGGATACTCTAGAGCCAGCAGCTTGGAGTTAAGCAGTAGGGGCAGGCGCTGGTACATGGGGTTGGGGTGGAGGCGATCCAGCAGCAGACTCTCAGAGGGTAAGGCAGTCAGGGTGGGGGTCTCCATGGCTCTGAGAGAGATGGAGAGAGAGAGATAGGTTATTATAGTGACTGCTTCCCAAATGACACTTTGTTCTCTTTTTAGTGCAATAATTTAGACCAGGGCTACCCACAGGGATACCCACAGGGCTCTGGTCAACAATAATGCACCATATAGGGAACAGGGTACCGTTTGGGATGCACCCAGTGTCAACTCTGATCAATGGTCTCCTATGTTTGACAACACCATATACAGTCAGGTCCAGAATTATTGGCACCCTTGATAAAGATGGGGGGGGGGGGGGGGCTGTCTAAATTAAACATACAAAATACTGAGCGATATTGCATGCTCAAATCATGGGGAAATTATGATTTTGTTTATCAAGTAATAAAATAAAATATAAAAAAGATGGGAGGTCAAAATTATTGTTACCCCTGTTTTCAATACACCCTCTCCTGCTCTTGTGGACTGCCCTCTTCAATTCAAACCACATGTTTTCAATGGGGTCCAGAGACTAAGATGGCAAATTTACTAAGCACCAGGACATTTTAGCCCCAAAACCTGGTTGCCTCTGCCAGGAGGCTGAAACTTGGCAGCAAGTGGATTCTGTATGGAGCAATGGTCTAAGATCCCTCCCACTGTGTTCTCTAATCAGATTATGTATGGGGGAATGGTCTCAGACCCCTCCCACTGTGTTCTCTAATCAGATTCTGTAGGGAGGAATGGTCTAAGACCCCTCCCAATGTGTTCTCTAATCTCATAAAACATTTTAGAAAAAGCCCCCTTCTGCTCGGACAGCAGAGTCCCTGCCCATTGAAATTCGGACAGCAGAGTCCCTGCCCCCTGAAATTCAGACAGCAGAGTCCCTGAACCTCGGACAGCAGAGTCCCTGCCCCCTGAACCTCAGACAGCAGAGTCCCTGCCCCCTGAAGCTAGGACAGCAGAGTCCCTGCCCCCTGAAGCTAGGACAGCAGAGTCCCTGCCCCCTGAAGCTAGGATTGCAGAGTCCCTGCCCCCTGAAGCTCGGACAGCAGAGTCCCTGCCCCCGGAAGCTCGGACAGCAGAGTCCCTGCCCCCTGAAGCTCGGACAGCAGAGTCCCTGCCCCCTGAAGCTCGGACAGCAGAGTCCCTGCCCCCTGAAGCTAGGACAGCAGAGTCCCTGCCCGTCTTCCATAAACATCGGAAACTGTACCTCTTCAAACAGTATATTAAATAATCCTCCTCCTCACCTCGACTCCCCCCTTTCTAGCTCGGACTCTACTGATAGCTATGTTATTGAGGAAAAATGTACTAACTATGCCTGCAATATGTGGTTGTTACACCTAGCTATCTGAAGATGAATGCAATAACTTTTTTTAAATGTTTATTAATTTGATTGAACCCTTATTTTACCAGGTAAGTTGACTGAGAACACATTCTCATTTACAGCAACGACCTGGAGAATAGTTACAGGGGCGAGGTAGGGGGATGAATGAGCCAATTGTTAGCTTGGGGAGGATTCTGGAGGATTGGAAACGGTGGTGCTAATCATTTTGTCCCCTGTCTTTTAGAATTTCCTTATTTTATAATTTATTAAACTAAATATCAAAGTGGAATTATGTTTATAGAAATGTTTACAGATTAATCAAAACATATAAGCCGAAATGCCTTGAATCAATAAGTATTCAACCCCGTTGTTACGGCAAGTCTAATTAAGTTCAGAAGTAAAAATGTTCTTAACAAGTCATATAATAAATAAAAATAAACAAAACAAAAGTATGCTTGAATAACGCTGAGGGTCAACGCTGTAACATCCAATGCCTGTTTGTCTGAGGTTGATGCCGTGCAGGTGCTTGTATGCATATACACACACTCGCATTCAAACGCACACATGTGCACACACGCAGACACACACACATACATACACACATTTATATAGTGCCACACATGCACTCAAACGTATACAGTTGTCCTGGATGTCTGTTTTGATTGTTGTTGTCTTTGTGGTAGTTATTGTCCTGGTTGTCTTTGTGATAGTTATTGTCCTGGATGTATGTTGTGATAGTTATTGTCCTGGATGTCTGTTGTGATAGTTATTGTCCTGGTTGTCTTTGTGATAGTTGTTGTCCTGGTTGTCTTTGTGATAGTTATTGTCCTGGATGTATGTTGTGATAGTTATTGTCCTGGATGTCTGTTGTGATAGTTATTGTCCTGGATGTATGTTGTGATAGTTATTGTCCTGGATGTATGTTGTGATAGTTATTGTCCTGGATGTCTGTTGTGATAGTTATTGTCCTGGTTGTCTTTGTGATAGTTATTGTCCTGGATGTCTTTGTGATAGTTATTGTCCTGGATGTATGTTGTGATAGTTATTGTCCTGGATGTATGTTGTGATAGTTATTGTCCTGGATGTCTGTTGTGATAGTTATTGTCCTGGATGTTTGTTGTGATAGTTGTTGTCCTGGATGTCTGTTGTGATAGTTATTGTCCTGGATGTCTGTTGTGATAGTTATTGTCCTGGATGTTTGTTGTGATAGTTGTTGTCCTGGATGTCTGTTGTGATAGTTATTGTCCTGGTTGTCTTTGTGATAGTTATTGTCCTGGTTGTCTTTGTGATAGTTGTTGTCCTGGTTGTCTTTGTGATAGTTATTGTCCTGGATGTCTGTTGTGATAGTTATTGTCCTGGTTGTCTTTGTCATAGTTATTGTCCTGGTTGTCTTTGTGATAGTTATTGTCCTGGATGTTTGTTGTGATAGTTGTTGTCCTGGATGTCTGTTGTGATAGTTATTGTCCTGGATGTTTGTTGTGATAGTTATTGTCCTGGATGTTTGTTGTGATAGTTGTTGTCCTGGATGTCTGTTGTGATAGTTATTGTCCTGGTTGTCTTTGTGATAGTTATTGTCCTGGTTGTCTTTGTGATAGTTATTGTCCTGGATGTCTGCTGTGGTTGTTGTTGTCCTGGATGTGCATTTCAAACACAGATCAAACCACAAAGACCTGGGAGGTTTTCCAATGCCAAAGAAGGGAACATATTGGGAGATGGGTAAAAAATAAAAACATAGACATTGAATATCCCTTTGAGCATGGTGAATATATTAATTACACTTTGGATGGTGAATCAATACACCCAGTCACTACAAAGATAGTCCGTCACGGAGAGGAAGGAAACCGCTTAGGAATTTCACCATAAAGCCAATAGTGACTTCAAAAGTTTAGTAGCTTTGATAGAAAAATGAAAATGGATCAACAACATTGTAGTTACTCCACAATACTGACAGAGTGAAAAGAAGGAAGCCTGTGCAGAATACAAATATTCCAAAACATGCATCCTGTTTGCAGTAAAGTAATACTGCAAAAAATGTGGCAAAGCAATTCACTTTTGTTTGGGGCAAATCCAATTCAACACATTACTGAGTATCTTCAAGCATGGTGGTGGCTGCATCATGTTATGGGTATTATTGTAATCTGGGAGTTTTTTTAGGATAAAAAAAAAACAGAATGGAGCTAAGCACAGGCAAAATCCCAGAGGAAAACCTGGTTCAGTCTGCTTTCCACCAGACACTGGTAGATGAGTTCACCTTTCAGCAGGATAATAACCTAAAACACATTGCCACATAAACAGTGGAGTTGCTTACCAAGAAGACAGTGAATGTTCCTGACTTAAATCTACTTGAAAATATATGGCAAGACTTGAAAATGGTTGTCTAGTAATGATTAACAACCAATTTGACAGAGCTTGAATATTTTTTTAAAGAATAAAGGCCAAATGTTGCGCAATCCAGGTGTGGAAAGCTCTTAGAGACTTACCCAGAAGGACTCAAAGCTGTAATCAATGTCAAAGGTGCTTCTACAAAGTATTGACTCAGGGGTGTGAATACTTATGGGAATACTTTTTTAGTCTTTAATTTTCAATAAATTAAAAAAATGTCCAAAAACATGTTTTCACTTTGTCCTTATGAGGTATTTTGTGCAGATGGGTGAGAAAATAAATCGGAGTAATCAATTAAATTAAATCAAGTCAGAATTCGGGCTGTAACAACAAAATGTGGAATAAGTCAAGGGGAATGAATACTTTCTAAAGGCACTGTATAACTAACCATGTTACTAACTATATAACTAACCACGTTATTAACTATATAACTAACCACGTTACTAACTATATTACTAACCACGTTACTAACTATATAACTAACCACGTTACTAACTATATAACTAACCACGTTACTAACTATGTAACTAACCACGTTACTAACTATGTAACTAACCACGTTACTAACTATAACTAACCATGTTACTAAACATGTTGCTAACTGTATTTCTAAACGGGTTACTAACCATGTTACTAGCCATGTTACTAAGTGTATTACTAAGCGTGTTACTAAGCGCGTTACTAAGCGTGTTACTAGCCGTGTTACTAACTGTTACTAGCCGTGTTACTAACTGTTACTAGCCGTGTTACTAGCCATGTTACTAACTGTATTACTAAGCGTGTTACTAAGCGTGTTACTAAGCGCGTTACTGTGTTACTAAGTGTATTACTAACTGTGTTACTAAGCGTGTTACTAACTGTTTCACTAAGCGTATTACTAACTGTGTTACTAAGTGTATTATTAACTGTGTTACTAACTGTGTTACTAAGTGTGTTACTAACTGTGTTACTAAGCGTGTTACTTACTGTGTTACTAACTGTGTCACTAAGCGTATTACTAACTGTGTTACTAAGCGTGTTACTTACTGTGTTACTAACTGTGTTACTAAGCGTATTACTAACTGTGTTACTAAGCGTGTTACTAAGCGTGTTACTAAGCGTGTTACTGACTGTGTTACTAAGCGTGTTACTAAGTGTGTTACTAACTGTGTTACTAACTGTGTTACTAACTGTGTTACTAACTGTGTTACTAACTGTGTTACTAACTGTGTTACTAAGCGTGTTACTAAGCGTGTTACTAAGTGTATTACGAACTGTTACTAAGTGTATTACTAACTGTGTTACTAAGCGTATTACTAACTGTGTTACTAAGCGTATTACTAACTGTGTTACTAACTGTTACTAAGTGTGTTACTAACTGTGTTACTAAGCGTATTACTAAGTGTATTACCAACTGTGTTACTAAGCGTATTACTAACTGTGTTACTAACTGTGTTACTAAGCGTGTTACTAACTGTGTTACTAAGCGTGTTACTAACTGTGTTACTAAGCGTGTTACTAAGCGTGTTACTAAGCGTGCTACTTACTGTGTTACTAAGCGTATTACTAACTGTGTTACTAAGCGTGTTACTAGCTGTGTTACTTAGCGTATTACTAACTGTGTTACTAAATGTATTACTAACTGTGTTACTAAGCGTGTTACTAAGTGTATTACTAACTGTGTTACTAAGCGTATTACTAACTGTGTTACTAAGCGTGTTACTAAGTGTATTACTAACTGTGTTACTAAGCGTGTTACTAGCTGTGTTACTTAGCGTATTACTAACTGTGTTACTAAGTGTATTACTAACTGTGTTACTAAGCGTGTTACTAAGTGTATTACTAACTGTGTTACTAAGCGTATTACTAACTGTGTTACTAAGCGTGTTACTAAGTGTATTACTAACTGTGTTACTAAGCGTGTTACTAAGCGTATTACTAACTGTGTTACTAAGCGTGTTACTAAGCGTATTACTAACTGTGTTACTAAGCGTGTTACTAAGCGTATTACTAACTGTTGAAGAAATGTCTGCAGAATGTCTTCTGCTATATTGGCTGACATAACCCAGCGTACGTCTTGTGGTTCTTCCATGTCTTCCTCCTCCTCTTGCACATGATGGTGATGAGGAGGAACGCTATGGCTGCGAAGGCTGCTAGTAGACAGATGATGATGATCATAGAGTAGGCCGGCGAGACGGAGGGAGGGAGGAGGGGAGGATTCTGGCGAGGGAACGATGACTCCGTCTTCACTACCACTGGGGGGACAAAGAGTCAACAGTCTTCACTAGTATTGAGGGGACAGAGAGTCAACAGTGGTCATTAGTATTGAGGGGACAGAGAGTCAACAGTCTTCACTAGTATTGAGGGGACAGAGAGTCAACAGTCTTCACTAGTATTGAGGGGACAGAGAGTCAACAGTGGTCATTAGTATTGAGGGGACAGAGAGTCAACAGTCTTCACTACTATTTAGGGGACAGAGAGTCAACAGTCTTCACTACCACTGAGGGGACAGAGAGTCAACAGTCTTCACTACTATTTAGGGGACAGAGAGTCAACAGTCTTCACTACTACTGGGGGGACAGAGAGTCAACAGTCTTCACTACCACTGGGGGGACAGAGAGTCAACAGTCTTCACTACTATTTAGGGGACAGAGAGTCAACAGTCTTCACTAGTATTGAGGGGACAGAGAGTCAACAGTGGTCATTAGTATTGAGGGGACAGAGAGTCAACAGTCTTCACTACTATTTAGGGGACAGAGAGTCAACAGTCTTCACTACCACTGGGAGGACAGAGAGTCAACAGACTTCACTACTACTGGGGGGACAGAGAGTCAACAGTCTTCACTACCACTGGGGGGACAGAGAGTCAACAGTCTTCACTAGTATTAAGGGGACAGAGAGTCAACAGTCTTCACTAGTATTGAGGGGACAGAGAGTCAACAGTGGTCATTAGTATTGAGGGGACAGAGAGTCAACAGTCTTCACTAGTGTTGAGGGGACAGAGAGTCAACAGTGGTCATTAGTATTGAGGGGACAGAGAGTCAACAGTCTTCACTACTATTTAGGGGACAGAGAGTCAACAGTCTTCACTACCACTGGGAGGACAGAGAGTCAACAGACTTCACTACTACTGGGGGGACAGAGAGTCAACAGTCTTCACTACCACTGAGGGGACAGAGAGTCAACAGTCTTCACTAGCACTGGGGGGACAGAGAGTCAACAGTCTTCACTAGTATTGAGGGAACAGAGAGTCAACAGTCTTCACTAGCACTGGGGGGACAGAGAGTCAACAGTCTTCACTAGTATTGAGGGGACAGAGAGTCAACAGTCTTCACTACCACTACGGGGACAGAGAGTCAACAGTCTTCACTAGTATTGAGGGGACAGAGAGTCAACAGTCTTCACTACCACTACGGGGACAGAGAGTCAACAGTCATCACTACCACTGGGGGGACAGAGAGTCAACAGTCTTCACTACCACTGGGGTGACAGAGAGTCAACAGTCTTCACTACCACTGGGGGGACAGAGTCAACAGTCTTCACTACTATTGAGGGGACAGAGAGTCAACAGTCTTCACTACTATTGAGGGGACAGAGAGTCAACAGTCATCACTACCACTGGGGGGACAGAGAGTCAACAGTCTTCAATCCCACTGAGGGGACAGAGAGTCAAGGCTGTCATCACAAGATGGATCTTACCTCAATTAGTAGCTCAATAATTGCCCTTTTTCTCAAGACCTGAACAGGAAAACCACCTTGGCCCTAGCCATGCACTGTAGGTAGGGCCCATATTCTTCCTGATCAGGTCTCCAAGTCTTTTGGAAGTCATATTTGGGAAAGCTGCAGTATCCCTACACTCTTAGAAAAAATGGTTCCAAAAATTGTTCTTCAGTTGTCCCCATAGGAGAACCCTTTTTTAATTAGAGGCAGAACCATTTTTGGTTCCAGGTATAACTATTTTGGGTTCCATGTAGAACCGTCATGGAACCCAATAGGGTTTTACCTGGAACCAAAAGGGTTCTCCTATGGGGACAACCGAAGAACCCTTTGAGGGTCTAAATAGCACCTTTGTTTTCAAAGGATGTACCTTCTCCACATTTGGGAATGTTGCAGTATTCCCAGCGGATGTTGGGGTTGGTTGTATAACACCAGGGCTTCTCATTTTCTCCTCCGGGGTTCCGGCACGAGCTCTGTGCGTTCCTCAGCTCTGATAATACATCCACACTGAGACGGTGCAGGTGGGGACCCTGAGACAGAGAGAGACAGAGACAGAGAGAGAGACATGAGCAGATGATCTCTCGCATTTTTCAACATAACCTTCACGCCAAATCAAAACTCTCAACCTACAACCTGATTTTGGACAAAATCACCTGGAAGGATTCCTACTACCAAAGTTTATTATGTCCAAGATATACAGCAAATGCTCTGGCAAACAAACAACAGAAACCTGAAAACACCATCCAATCTGGAACTGAGTGATGTCATGTTAAGTCTGAAGCTACTTTTAAAGCCAAGAAAAAAATAATATTACAATAATATACACTGCTCAAAAAAATTAAGGGAACACTTAAACAACACAATGTAACTCCAAGTCAATCACACTTCTGTGAAATCAAACTGTCCACTTAGGAAGCAACACTGATAGACAATACATTTCACATGCTGTTGTGCAAATGGAATAGACAACAGGTGGAAATTATAGGCAATTAGCAAGACACCCCCAATAAAGGAGTGGTTCTGCAGGTGGTAACCACAGACCACTTCTCAGTTCCTATGCTTCCTGGCTGATGTTTTGGTCACTTTTGAATGCTGGCGGTGCTTTCACTCTAGTGGTAGCATGAGACGGAGTCTACAACCCACACAAGTGGCTCAGGTAGTGCAGCTCATCCAGGATGGCACATCAATGCGAGCTGTGGCAAGAAGGTTTGCTGTGTCTGTCAACGTAGTGTCCAGAGCATGGAGGCGCTACCAGGAGACAGGCCAGTACATCAGGAGACGTGGAGGAGGCCGTAGGAGGGCAACAACCCAGCAGCAGGACCGCTACCTCCGCCTTTGTGCAAGGAGGAGCAGGAGGAGCACTGCCAGAGCCCTGCAAAATGACCTCCAGCAGGCCACAAATGTGCATGTGTCTGCTCAAATGGTCAGACTCCATGAGGGTGGTATGAGGATGCTTTAGTCCAGGTCTGGGAGGAGATCCCTCAGGAGACCATCCACCACCTCATCAGGAGCATGCCCAGGCGTTGTAGGGAGGTCATACAGGCAGGTGGAGACCACACACACTACTGGGCCTCATTTTGACTTGTTTTAAGGACATTACATAAAAGTTGGATCAGCCTGTAGTGTGGTTTTCCACTTTAATTTGGAGTGTGACTCCAAATCCAGACCTCCATGGGTTGATAAATTTGATTTCCATTGATAATTTTTGTGTGATTTTGTTGTCAGCACATTCAACTATGTAAAGAAAAAAGTATTTAATGAGAATATTTCATTCATTCGGATCTAGGATGTGTTATTTTAGTGTTATTTTTGAGCAGTGTATTTAAATTTATAAGGACTGAATGATAAGTTAAATGCAAGTATTTCCCGTGACTCAAAACCAAATGTCTACCTGGCCCACCACTACACCCTGGACTTGAACAGCCTTTATGACCAGGTCCACCTATACAATCAGCAGTGCCCACATTCGCCCGGACCCTAAAGGGAGCCACAGACACCCGCCCGGACCTACACATAGAGGACCCACGACGAGAGGACAGTGGGTCCTTTATGTGTGTTGTCTTTCTTGTCGTCATGTGTGTTTTGATGAGAGGACCTACATCCAGACCACAGCCCCACCAGCCACATCCACACCCCAACCCAATCAACACCCCCCCCCAGGACAACCATGCCCACACCCCATTTAGGCCCCCTCAGATCAGCTAGCCCACTCCTGCCCACCCCATGCCGCCCACTCCCGCAAAGAGGGCATCAACATGAAAGTCACACATATGCACATCGCTATGTTTGGAGGAAAAAGGGGGATGCTTGCAAGCCGAAGAACACCATCCCAAATGTGAAGCACGGGGGTGGCAGCATCATGTTGTGGGGGTGCTTTGCTGCAGAAGGGACTGGTGCACTTCACAAAATAGATGGCATCATGAAACGGAAAATTATGTGGATATTTTGGAGCAACATCTCAAGACATCAGTCAGGAAGTTAAAGCTTGATCGCAAATGGGTCTTCCAAATGGACAATGACCCCAAGCATTCTTCCAAAGTTGTGGCAAAATGGCTTAAGGACAACAAAGTCAAGGTATTGGAGTGGCCATCACAAAGCACTGACCTCAATCCCATAGAAAATATGTGGGACAAACTGAAAAAGTGTGTGCGAGCAAGGAGGCCTACAAACCTGACTCAGTCACACTAGTTCTGTCAGGAGGAATGGGCCAAAATTCAACCAACTTATTGTGGGAAGCTTGTGGAAGGCTACCTGAAACGTTTGACCCGAGTTAAACAATTTAAAGGCAATGCTACCAAGTACTAATTGAGTTTATGTAAACTTCTGACCTACTGGGAATGTGATGAAAGAAATAAAAGCAGAAATAAATCACTCTACTCTTATTCTGACATTTCACATTCTTAAAATAAAGTGGTGATCCTAACTAACCTAAAACAGGGAATTTTTACTAGGATTAATTGTCAGGAATTGTGAAAAACTGAGTTTAAATGTATTTGGCTAAGGTGTACTTCAACTGTATACATCAACACATTGATGAGATCACTAGAACAGTCTGCAGCATCCGACTAGAATCTGAAATCGAATGTCTACTGTTTGCTGATGATCTGGTGCTTCTGTCACCAACCAAGGAGGGCCTACAGCAGCACCTAGATCTTCTGCACAGATTCTGTCTGACCTGGGCCCTGACAGTAAATCTCAGTAAGACCAAAATAATGGTGTTCCAAAAAAGTCCAGTCACCAGGACCACAAATACAAATTCCATCTAGACACTGTTGCCCTAGAGCACACAAACTATACAGACCTCGGCCTAAACATCAGCGCCACAGATAATTTCCATAAGGCTGTGAACGATCTGAGAGTCAAGGCAAGAAGCGTCTTCTATGCAATCAAAAGGAACACAAAATTCGACATACCAATCAGGATCTTAAAAATACTTGAAACAGTTATTGAACCCATTGCCCTTTTATGGTTGTGAGGTCTGGGCTCAATCATCTTCCTGGCAGTTGTGGCTGCTTTATTGTCTCTACCTTCTTGCCCTTTGTGCTGTTGTCTGTGCCCAATAATGTTTGTACCATGTTTTGTGCTGCTACCATGTTGTGCTGCTACCATGTTTTGTGCTGCTACCATGTTGTGCTGCTACCATGTTGTGCTGCTGCCATGTTGTGCTGCTACCATGTTGTGTTGTCATGTGTTGCTGCCATGCTATGTTTTTGTCCTAGGTCTCTTTTTATGTAGTGTTGTCTTTCTTGTCGTCATGTGTGTTTTGTCTTGCCTAGATATATATATATATATATATATCCAATTAGTCCCTATTGAGCAGTGAATGGGCTATCAACCAGATTACTCTTTCTCCATATTCCCGAGGGGGCTACAGCATTGTGACGTAGTTTTACGCATTTATATTGAAGAATACCCATAAGCGGCTACATTGCGCAAGTGATCACCTGATGCTGCCAGAGAGATTCTCACGTAAAATACAGAGGTAGCCATTACTCCAATCGGTCCTACTGAAAAACGAATTGTCCCGATGGATATATTATCAAATAGATATTTAAAAAACACCCTGAGGATTGATCATAAACAACGTTTGCCATGTTTCTGTCGATGTTATGGAGCTAAATTTGAATATTTTTAGCTGTTTTCTTGACTGCAATTTCCAGGCGATTTCTCAGCCAAAGGTGAAGAACAAACAGGAGCTATTTCGCCTACAAAAATAATATTTTTTGAAAAAAGGAACATTTGCTATCTAATTGGGAGTCCCATGAGTGAAAACATCTGAAGCTCATCAAAGGTAAATGATTTAATTTGATTGCTTTTCTGATTTCCGTGACCAAGTTACCTGCTACTAGCTGGACAAAATGCTATGCTAGGCTATCGATAAACTTACACAAATGCTTGTCTAGCTTTGGCTGTAAAGCATATTTTGAAAATCTGAGATGACAGGGCGATTAACAAAAGGCTAAGCTGTGTCTCAATATATTTAATTTGTGATTTCATGGAATAGGAATATTTTCTAGGGATATTTATGTCCGTTGCGTTATGCAAATTAGTGTCAGATGATGACAACGGTCCCGTTCACGGGATGGGGTGTCACTAGAGGTTAAATGACTTGCCTAGATAAATAAAGGTTAAAGAAAATAATGCATGCAAAGCAGGATTTGGCCGATACCCGCTAATTATCAAAATCCAGAAAAGAGCCATTAAATTCTAAAACGACCTAAAAGGAATCGATTCCAAACCTTCCATAACAAAGCCATCACCAACAGAGAGATTAACCTAGAGAAGAGTCCCCTAAGCAAGCTGTTCCTGAGGCTCTGTTCACAAACACAAACAGGCCCCACAGATCCCAAGGACATCAAGAAAATTAGACCCAACCAAATCATGAGAAAACAAAAATATAATTATTTGACACATTGGAAAGAATTAACAAAAAAACTGAGCAAACTAGAATGCTATTTTGCCCTAAACAGAGAGTACACTGTGACTGGCCCACACGTAAGGACAGCTTTGACTATGTACAGATTCAGTGAGCATAGCCTTGCTATTGAGAAAGGCCGCAGTAGGCCGACCTGGCTCTCAAGAGTAGACACAATGCCCACAAATGTATCTTCAAACTGAGCTGAATTTCCTAACCTCCTGCCAAATGTCTGAGCATATTAGAATCAAATATTTCCCTCAGATTATACAGACCCATAAAAAATTGAAAACAACCTCAATTTCAATAAACTCCCATATATATTGGGTGGAATACCACAGTGTGCCATTACGGCAGCAAGATTTGTGACCCGTTGCCACAAGAAAAGGGCAACCAGTTAACTCGGGACACTTAGGGATAGGTGTCCCGTCAACGGGACAGTTGTAAATCATGCAGCTCCTTGTATCACGATTGCAGATTTTAGAGAAACAACAAATGTCGGTACATATAAGTGTCTTATATCGACTGAAAGCTTAAATTCTTGTTAATTTAACTGCACTGTCCAATTTACAGTAGCTATTACTGTGAAAAAATGCCATGCTATTGTTTGAGGAGAGCATCAAAACACATTTTTTTCACCGCGATAATTCATATTGATAAATTCACCTCTGAAGGTGAAATGTGTACTTACATCAGAGCAAGATTTCAGAATGTATCATCACTCGTTGAATTTGCAAAGAAAGGAATCTGTGAAACTCTAACCCTAAACGTTGTTTTAACCGGTCAAATGACGTCCGTATGTATTCCTCAGAGATCCTAGAACGTAACCAGACTTCCCTATATCATTAGGTGAGGGGGGGGTTATATCCTATAGGACACCAAATTTGATCAGAGAGCGACGCCTTCATGGCACGCTGATGATGCAGCCGGTCTTCATTTGATCGACTGTATCTTTGTCAAATAAGCACCAATTGGGGTCAAACAAAGCTAGCTAGATAGCCAATGAGCTGGGCTTTACGGGAATATCCGGTACTGTAGCTGCTAACCTTGTGCGACAGCATGCCTTTTCCTTTTGGACAAAAATTATAAGAATATTCAGAGTTATGAAGTTTTAAAAACTGGTTGTTTTGCAAATGTTGAACTTATAATATGGCTACTAATACCGTAAAAGCTAAATCAAAGTCCAAGTATACAGATTTGGCGATAATCTTGCAAAAAAATTAAACATGAATGTAAATGATTTGCCCAAATGTGCCTGGGTGACTTCACACTAAATGTCATGTAGTTCGCTCATACTTCAAGTTATCCGTCTGAAACATCTTGTGGACACCATCGGAATTACAACCAGAGTGATGGCTAGAACACGGACCATTCTGTTGCATTTCAAAAATAGTGATAGAAAAATGACTTTTGTTTTTTACTTTGTATTTTCTTCTACCAGAACTATTGTGTTATATTCTCCTACATTCAATTCACATTTCCACAAACTTCAACGTGTTTCTTTTCAAATGGTACCATGAATATGCATATCCTTGCTTCAGGGCCTGGGCTATAGGCAGTTATATTTTGGTGTCATTTTAGCTGAAAATTGAAAAAAGGGGGGGCTATCCCTAAGAATTTGTATTTAATTTATTAACCATTAAAGTGATTTACCTGTTGGTTCCACTTCTGACAGGGGATACCAGAGCCGGTGATGTTGACTGGTCCTTGGTAGAACCTTCCTTTGTCATTGTAACACGTTGCTGTTCAGACAAATCATCATTATTAGACTGCAAGTAAGAAATGTAGTATTGTATATAACGTTTAAAAAAAAATACATTAACACTTTTTTTTTTACATACCAGTGGGGCAAAAAAGTATTTAGTCAGCCACCAATGCCTGTAATTTTCATCATAGGTACACTTCAACTACGACAGACAAAATCAGAGAAAAAAATCCAGAAAATCACATTGTAGGATTTTTAATGAATTGATTTGCAAATGATGGTGGAAAATAAGTATTTGGTCACCTACAAACAAGCAAGATTTCTGGCTCTCACAAAACTGTAACTTCTTTTTTAAGAGGCTCCCCTGTCCTCCACCTGTATTAATGGCACCTGTTTGAACTTGTTATCAGTATAAAAGACACCTGTCCACAACCTCAAACAGTCACACTCCAAACTCCACTATGGCCAAGACCAAAGAGCTGTCAAAAGACACCAGAAACAAAATTGTAGACCTGCACCAGGCTGGGGAGACTGAATCTGCAATAGGTAAGCAGCTTGGTTTCAAGAAATAAACTGTGGGAGCAATTATTAGGAAATGGAAGACATACAAGACCACTGATAACCTCCCTCGATCTGGGGCTCCACACAAGATCTCACCCCGTGGGGTCAAAATGATCACAAGAACGGTGAGCAAAAATCCCAGAACCACACGAGGGGACCTGGTGAATGACCTGCAGAGAGCTGGGACCAAAGTAACAAAGCCTACCATCAGTAACACACTACGCCGCCAGGGACTCAAATCATGCATTGCCAGACGTGTCCCCCTGCTTAAGCCAGTACATGTCCAGGCCCGTCTGAAGTTTGCTAGAGAGCATTTGGATGATCCAGAAGAAGATTGGGAGAATGTCATATGGTCAGATGAAACCAAAATATAACTTTTAGGTAAAAACTCAACTCGTCGTGTTTGGAGGACAAAGAATGCTGAGTTACATCCAAAGAACACCATACCTACTGTGAAGCATGGGGGTGGAAACATCATGCTTTGGGGCTGTTTTTCTGCAAAGGGACCAGGACGACTGATCCGTGTAAAGGAAAGAATGAATGGGGCCATGTATTGTGAGATTTTGAGTGAAAACCCTCTTCCATCAGCAAGGGCATTGAAGATGAAACGTGGCTGGGTCTTTCAGCATGACAATGATCCTAAACACACCGCCCGGGTAACGAAGGAGTGGCTTCGTAAGAAGCATTTCAAGGTCCTGGAGTGGCCTAGCCAGTCTCCAGATCTCAACCCCATAGAAAATCTTTGGAGGGAGTTGAAAGTCCATGTTGCCCAGCAACAGCCCCAAAACATCACTGCTCTAGAGAAGATCTGCATGGAGGAATGGGCCAAAATAACAGCAACAGTTTGTGAAAACCTTGTGAAGCCTTACAGAAAACGTTTGACCTATGTCATTGCCAACAAAGGGTATCTAACAAAGTATTGAGATAAACTTTTGTTATTGACCAAATACTTATTTTCCACCGTAATTTGCAAATAAATTCATAAAAAATCCTACAATGTGATTTTATGGATTTTTTTTCTCATTTTGTCTGTCATAGTTGAAGTGTACCTATGATGGAGATTACAGGCCTCTCCTCATCTTTTTAAGTAGGAGAACTTGCACAATTGTCTGACTAAATACTTTTTTGCCCCACTGTATTCTATTTACAAAGTATAATTCTTAGAACTGAGATAAAATACATGAAACTAAACTTACTCGTGACTTGATCTTTCTTTATATCTAAAAGACAGAGTGTTTGAGAAAAATCATGAATATAGATTAGTATTAGAGTATAGAAAAGTATTAGAGTATATATATATTTTTTTAACTAGGCAAGTCAGTTAAGAACAAATTCTTATTTTCAATGACAGCCTAGGAACAGTGGGTTAACTGCCTGTTCAGGGGCAGAACAACAGATTTGTACCTTGTCAGCTCGGGGTTTGAACTTGCAACCTTTCGGTTACTAGTCCAATGCTCTAACCACTAGGCTACCCTGCCGCCCCTAGTGTTAGAGTAGATTAATATTAGAGAAAATATTAGTATTAGAGAGTAGATTAGTATTAGAGAGTATATTCGTATTAGGAAGCTGAGGACAGAGCTAAGGTTAGGGCTACGGTACAGTAAGTTAGGGCTATGGTACAGTAAGTTAGGGCTACAGTACAGTAAGTTAGGGCTAAGGTTAGAGGTACAGTAAGTTAGGGCTTCGGTACAGTAAGTTAGAGCTAAGGTTAGAGGTACAGTATGTTAGAGGTACAATAAGTTAGGGCTAAGGTTAGAGGGACAGTAATTTAGAGCTAAGGTACAGTAAGTTAGGGCTAAGGTTAGAGGTACAGTAAGTTAGAGCTACGGTTAGAGGTACAGTAAGTCAGTGCTAAGGTTAGAAGTACAGTAAGTTAGGGCTAAGGTACAGTAAGTTAGGGCTACGGTACAGTAAGTTAGGGCTACGGTTAGAGGTACAGTAAGTTAGGGCTACGTTACAGTAAGTTAGGGCTACAGTACAGTAAGTTAGGGCTAAGGTTAGAGGTACAGTAAGTTAGGGTTACGGTACAGTAAGTTGGGGCTACGGTACAGTAAGTTAGGGCTACGGTACAGTAAGTTAGGGCTACGGTACAGTAAGTTGGGGCTACGGTACAGTAAGTTAGTGCTACGTTACAGTAAGTTAGGGCTACGGTACAGTAAGTTAGGGCTACGGTTAGGCCCATAGGGCTCTGGATAAAGTATTGCACTAAATGGATTAGGGTTCCATTTGGGACACAACATGTTTCAGTATATCTTACCGACAAAGGGGATGGGTGTGCAGGCTCCTGGTGTTGTGTGATGTGAGGGCAGAGCCATACAGTCAGGCATGGGGATAGAGAGGCCAGAGGAGCCAGAGGAGTACTGGCCTTTATGGGAGTTCCCTACCATCAGGGACCACTCCTTACGACAGTAGAGCTCCTTCACTGCCAGACAGTGCTCCCTGGAGTAACACAGTAGAGAAACAGCAACCAACACTGTTGATGCTGTCATTGTTGGCTGTGGCCAGAAGATCCCAAACCCAAAACACATATGTGTGTTTTACATAGGCCCATGACTGTACCATTTCTTTACTTTACTGTGCTAGAGAAACGTCATCCAATATTCACTGTAATCAAACATTGGAAGACAACACACTGTATCCAACCGTGACAACATGTTACAGACGATCCCAAAGCCGACAGCCATCTGTGTGCAGAATGTGGGCTATGTGCTATACACAAGGATGACTTTCCTAGATCATGAAGCAGTTACATTGGGATGCAGTTCAACTGCAATGTTATTAAATGAGCGTGCTGTCTATGACACACATTTGTGTACACTTCGTGTAGGGTTCCTGCAGATTACCTGCAGATTGGTTTAGGTGCAGGTCCCAGGCCAGAAGGATTACCTGCAGATTGGTTTAGGAACAGGTCCCAGGCCAGAAGGATTACCTGCAGATTGGTTTAGGAACAGGTCCCAGGCCAGAAGGATTACCTGCAGATTGGTTTAGGAACAGGTCCCAGGCCAGAAGGGATGCAGTCCTGGAAGGAGAGATGACAGAGCAGGGAGTGGGCGGCAGGGCTACAGAGCATGCCCAGTCTGTCGAGATCCGCCCAGGCGCTCTGAACCATGAACTCCTGTGTGTCCTCGGGGTCGTTGAGGGAGGAGTTAAAGAAGACCAAGGCATCGCTCCTTAACATGTCCCGACACACATTACCACGGTATGCACCACAATAACCCCCACTGCCTTTATACAGCCTGGAACAAAGAGACAACATATTATATACTGTATCACATCAGACCAGGGTTCAAATACTATTTAGGGTATTTCAACAAAGACATTTGTTACTAATTGTTTTGATATTATTCATTTCAAAAGACAAGTGGTTAAATATTTGAAATCCTAAAATTCAATCACTCAAATACACTCATGCATTTAAACCAGGTTTTTGAAAATATTATTTGAAATGAGTATTAGAAAAATATTTGTATCAGTACAATGAACACCATATACAACCTGTATCCTATACAACCTGTATCCTATACAACCGGTATCCTATACAACCTGTATTGTATCCTATACAACCTGTATTGTATCCTATACAACCTGTATCCTATACAACCTGTATCCTATACAACCTGTATCCTATACAACCTGTATCCTATACAACCGGTATCCTATACAACCTGTATTGTATCCTATACAACCGGTATCCTATACAACCTGTATTGTATCCTATACAACCTGTACCCTATACAACCTGTATCCTACACAACCTGTACCCTATACAACCTGTATCCTATACAACCTGTATTGTATCCTATACAACCTGTACCCTATACAACCTGTATCCTATACAACCTGTATCCTATACAACCTGTATTGTATCCTATACAACCTGTACCCTATACAACCTGTATCCTATACAACCTGTACCCTATACAACCTGTATCCTATACAACCTGTATCCTATACAACCGGTATCCTATACAACCGGTATCCTCTACAACCTGTATCCTATACAACCTGTGTCCTATACAACCTGTGTCCTATACAACCTGTATTGTATCCTATACAACCTGTACCCTATACAACCTGTATCCTATACAACCTGTACCCTATACAACCTGTACCCTATACAACCTGTATCCTATACAACCTGTATCCTATACAACCTGTATCCTATACAACCTGTATCCTATACAACCTGTGTCCTATACAACCTGTATTGTATCCTATGCAACCGGTATCCTATACAACCTGTATCCTATACAACCTGTGTCCTATACAACCTGTGTCCTATACAACCTGTATTGTATCCTATACAACCTGTGTCCTATACAACCTGTATCCTATACAACCTGTATTGTATCCTATACAACCTGTACCCTATACAACCTGTATCCTATACAACCTGTATCCTATACAACCTGTATTGTATCCTATACAACCAGTGTCCTATACAACCTGTACCCTATACAACCTGTATCCTATACAACCTGTATCCTATACAACCTGTATCCTATACAACCTGTATCCTATACAACCTGTGTCCTATACAACCTGTATTGTATCCTATACAACCTGTATTGTATCCTATACAACCTGTATCCTATACAACCTGTATCCTATACAACCTGTATCCTATACAACCTGTATCCTATACAACCGGTATCCTATACAACCTGTATTGTATCCTATACAACCGGTATCCTATACAACCTGTATTGTATCCTATACAACCTGTACCCTATACAACCTGTATCCTACACAACCTGTACCCTATACAACCGTTATCCTATACAACCTGTATTGTATCCTATACAACCTGTACCCTATACAACCTGTATCCTATACAACCTGTATCCTATACAACCTGTATCCTATACAACCTGTATCCTATACAACCTGTATTGTATCCTATACAACCTGTACCCTATACAACCTGTATCCTATACAACCTGTACCCTATACAACCTGTATCCTATACAACCTGTATCCTATACAACCGGTATCCTATACAACCGGTATCCTCTACAACCTGTATCCTATACAACCTGTGTCCTATACAACCTGTGTCCTATACAACCTGTATTGTATCCTATACAACCTGTACCCTATACAACCTGTATCCTATACAACCTGTACCCTATACAACCTGTACCCTATACAACCTGTATCCTATACAACCTGTATCCTATACAACCTGTATCCTATACAACCTGTATCCTATACAACCTGTGTCCTATACAACCTGTATTGTATCCTATGCAACCGGTATCCTATACAACCTGTATCCTATACAACCTGTGTCCTATACAACCTGTGTCCTATACAACCTGTATTGTATCCTATACAACCTGTGTCCTATACAACCTGTATCCTATACAACCTGTATTGTATCCTATACAACCTGTACCCTATACAACCTGTATCCTATACAACCTGTATCCTATACAACCTGTATTGTATCCTATACAACCTGTGTCCTATACAACCTGTACCCTATACAACCTGTATCCTATACAACCTGTATCCTATACAACCTGTATCCTATACAACCTGTATTGTATCCTATACAACCTGTGTCCTATACAACCTGTACCCTATACAACCTGTATCCTATACAACCTGTACCCTATACAACCTGTATCCTATACCCTATACAACCTGTATCCTATACAACCTGTACCCTATACAACCTGTATCCTATACAACCTGTATCCTATACAACCTGTATCCTATACAACCTGTATTGTATCCTATACAACCTGTACCCTATACAACCTGTATCCTATACAACCTGTACCCTATACAACCTGTATCCTATACAACCTGTATCCTATACAACCGGTATCCTATACAACCGGTATCCTCTACAACCTGTATCCTATACAACCTGTGTCCTATACAACCTGTGTCCTATACAACCTGTATTGTATCCTATACAACCTGTACCCTATACAACCTGTATCCTATACAACCTGTACCCTATACAACCTGTACCCTATACAACCTGTATCCTATACAACCTGTATCCTATACAACCTGTATCCTATACAACCTGTATCCTATACAACCTGTGTCCTATACAACCTGTATTGTATCCTATGCAACCGGTATCCTATACAACCTGTATCCTATACAACCTGTGTCCTATACAACCTGTGTCCTATACAACCTGTATTGTATCCTATACAACCTGTGTCCTATACAACCTGTATCCTATACAACCTGTATTGTATCCTATACAACCTGTACCCTATACAACCTGTATCCTATACAACCTGTATCCTATACAACCTGTATTGTATCCTATACAACCTGTGTCCTATACAACCTGTACCCTATACAACCTGTATCCTATACAACCTGTATCCTATACAACCTGTATCCTATACAACCTGTATTGTATCCTATACAACCTGTGTCCTATACAACCTGTACCCTATACAACCTGTATCCTATACAACCTGTACCCTATACAACCTGTATCCTATACCCTATACAACCTGTATCCTATACAACCTGTACCCTATACAACCTGTACCCTATACAACCTGTATCCTATACAACCGGTATCCTATACAACCTGTATCCTATGCCCTATACAACCTGTATTGTATCCTATACAACCTGTACCCTATACAACCTGTACCCTATACAACCTGTATCCTATACAACCGGTATCCTATACAACCTGTATCCTATACCCTATACAACCTGTATCCTATACAACCTGTATCCTATACCCTATACAACCTGTATCCTATACAACCTGTATCCTATACAACCTGTATTGTATCCTATACAACCTGCGTCCTATACAACCTGTGTCCTATACAACCTGTATTGTATCCTATACAACCTGTGTCCTATACAACCTGTATCCTATACAACCTGTATTGTATCCTATACAACCTGTATTGTATCCTATACAACCTGTATCGTAACCTATACAACCTGTATCCTATACAACCTTTACCATATACAACCTGTGTCCTATACAACCTGTATCCTATACAACTTGTGTCCTATACAACCTGTGTTTTATACAACCTGTATCCTATACAACCTGTATCCTATACAACCTGTACCATATACAACCTGTATTGTATCCTATACAACCTGTATTGTATCCTATACAACCTGTATTGTAACCTATACAACCTGTATCCTATACAACCTGTGTCCTATACAACCTGTGTCCTATACAACCTGTGTCCTATACAACCTGTACCCTATACAACCTGTATTGTATCCTATACAACCTGTGTCCTATACAACCTGTATTTACACAACAAACACCCAATAGGAGAGGCCAGTCTTACCTCCACTCTACAGGGAAGGGACAGGATCCATTGACCAGCAGCAGAGCAGGACCCAGGAGAATCAGATAAACACAGGTTATTGATCTGTAAGGAGAGGAGACAGCTACCCATTGTTTTTTACTGAACAGGGAGAACATGCTGCTGTTTTGGCCAGATCTTAGCAGTGAGGAGACCAGGGAGTCCTGTATGTATGTGTGGCAGTGGGTGTGAAAAGGGGATGGGCAACCCATTGCCAGGTGTGTGTGTGGGAACAGCCTCACATTGTTGACCCCATGCAGAGGGCCTGAGGGTCTGGTCTGAAGAGCCAAAACAAAGTATTTTATTTCAAATCATAGCAAATGCATTTTCTGCAACTTTTCTTCAGATTAAACTGGGTTTTCTATGGCTTGGTAACATTGTCTGGTCTATTACAAGCCTGGAAGTTGCTGATTGAGGTTAGAGTTCGGTTTGGGGTCTACGAGGTAAAACAGTGATACAATGGGGAGTGAGAGAGGAGAAAAACCTGAGCTGACTAGGAGACACAGCTGAATATACTCAGAGAGACCACACACACACACACACACACACACACACACACACACACACACACACACACACACACACACACCACAGACTGAGAGCAGCTAGCAAAACAGCAGAGTTCAAACCAACACACTGGGTAAACAGCACATTGTTCTAAAACACAGGATAGGTGTGCTGTTGCTAATGCTACCCCTTAGCACTTTGGTCTAACGTAGTAGATAGAGAGGCTGACAGGCAATAGGGTGACATTCAAGGGATGTGATGGGGGCCTACCTTGGACAGTGACTCCGGCTGAAGATTTGGCAGACTTGGCCCCAGCGCTGTGTCTGTTGGAGGCTAGACATGTGTAGCGAGCAGGTTTAGTCACCGTGATGTGTAGCACAGACAGAATCACCTCTCCTGCTAACGTCTCCTCCACAGAGCCACCCGGAACCTGATGGAATAACACAAGATAGATACACTTTAGAGGAGTGTGTGTGTGTGTGTCAGTGGAGGCAGCTGAGAGGAGGACGGCTCATAATGTCTGGAACGGAGCACATGGAAAGTCATCAAATGTTGATGTTGATGATACCTTCCCACCTATTCCCATGAGCCTGTCCTCCCCTATATTATTTTTTATTTTATTATTTTATTTCACCTTTATTTAACCAGGTCGGCCAGTTGAGAACAAGTTCTCATTTACAATTGCGACCTGGCCAAGATACAGCAAAGCAGTGCGACACGAACAACAGAGTTGGAATAAACTAACATACAGTCAATAATACAGTAGAAAAAGTATATATACAGTGTGTGCAAATGTAGTAGGATTAGGGAGGTAAGGCAATAAATAGGCCACAGAGGCGAAACAATTACAATTTATCATTAACACTGGAGTGATAGATGTGCAGATGATGATGTGCAAGTAGAGATACTGGGGTGCAGAAGAGCAAAACATAAATAACAATATGGGGATGAGGGAGTTGGATGGGCTGTGTACAGGTGCAATGATCGGTAAACTGCTCTGACAGCTGGTGCTTAAAGTTAGTGATATAAGACTCTAGCTTCAGTGATTTTTGCAATTTGTTCCAGTCATTGGCAGCTGAGAACTGGAAGAAAAGACGACCAAAGAGGTGTTGGCTTTGGGGGTGACCAGTGAAATATACCTGCTGGAGCGCGTGCTACGGGTGGGTGTTGCTATGGTGACCAGTGAGCTGAGACAAGTTGGGGCTTTACCTAGCAAAGACTTATAGATGACCTTAAGCCAGTGGGTTTGGCAGCGAGTATGAAGCGAGGGCAAGCCAACGAGAGCATACAGGTCGCAGTGGTGGGTAGTATATGGGGAATTGATGACAAAATGGATGGCACTGTGATAGACTACATCCAATTTGCTGAGTAGAATGTTGGAGGCCATTTTTTAAATGACATCGCCGAAGTCAAGGATCGGTTGGATAGTCAGTTTTACGAGAGTATGTTTGGCAGCATGAGTGAAGGATGCTTTGTTGCGAAATAGGGAGCCAATTCTAGATTTAATTTTGGATTGGAGATGCTTAATGTGAGTCTGGAAGGAGAGTTTGCAGTCTAACCAGACACCTAGGTATTTGTAGATATTCTAAGTCAGAACCGTCCAGAGTAGTGATGCTAGTCGGGCGGGCGGGTGCGGGCAGCAATCAATTGAAGAGCATGGATTTAGTTTTAATAGCATATAAAAGCAGTTGGAGGCCACAGAAGGAGTGTTGTACGGCATTGAAGCTTGCCTGGAGGGTTGTTAACAGTGTCCAAAGAAGGGCCAGAAGTATACAGAATGGTGTCGTCTGCATAGAGGTGGATCAGAGACTCACCAGCAGCAAGAGCGACATCATTGACGTATACAGAGAAAATAGTCAGCCTGAGAATTTAATTATATTTGAGAAGTAGTTAGTGAACAAGGCAATCAGGTGCCACAAACCTCCTGTGTTGTGCGAGTGTGTGTGTGATGTTTCTATGGTATGGATGAAACAATGGTTCTGCTTCCTAGGGTATGGATAAAACAATGGTTCTGTTTCCTACAGTATGGAGAAAACAATGGTTCTGCTTCCTAGGGTATGGATAAAACAATGGTTCTGCTTCCTAGGGTATGGATTAAACAATGGTTCTGCTTCCTAGGGTATGGATAAAACAATGGTTCTGCTTTCTAGGGTATGGATAAAACAATGCTTCTGCTTTCTATGGTATGGATAAAACAATGGTTCTGCTTCCTAGGGTATGGATGAAACAATGGTTCTGCTTCCTAGGGTATGGATAAAACAATGGTTCTGCTTCCTAGGGTATGGATAAAACAATGGTTCTGCTTCCTAGGGTATGGATAAAACAATGGTTCTGCTTTCTAGGGTATGGATAAAACAATGCTTCTGCTTTCTATGGCATGGATAAAACAATGTTTCTGCTTTTTATGGTATGGATAAAACAATGGTTCTGCTTCCTAGGGTATGGATAAAAATGCAGTACCCTCTCTTTGATATCAATCAGTTAAAGTGCTGAGTTCAAATGTCTATATTTGACGCTTCGCACACACAGCTGCTTTTAGACCTCGAGGTTCATCTGGCTAAAGGAAATTAAAGACTGTTTATAGCAGCCAAAAAAGCCTGGTGTCCCACAGAGTCATCTAAATCACTACACCATGTCCTCCTAGAGTAATTTACAGCTACATCACTCTAACTAAATGCTTTCCAGACCGAGCCAAGGACCAAGCCAAGGACCGAGCCAAGGACCGAGCCAAAGACCTAGCCAAAGACCTAGCCAAAGACCTAGCCAAAGACCTAGCCAAAGACCTAGCCAAAGACCTAGCCAAATACCTAGTCAAGGACCTAGCCAAAGACCTAGTCAAAGACCTAGTCAAGGACCTAGCCAAGGACCTAGCCAAAGACCTAGTCAATGACCTAGCCAAAAACCTTGCAAAAGACCGAGCCAAGGACCGAGCCAAAGACCTAGCCAAAGACCTAGCTAAGGACCTAGCCAAAAACCTAGCAAAAGACCAAGCCAAAGACCTAGCCAAAGACCTAGCCAAAGACCTAGCCAAAGACCTAGCCAAAGACCTAGCCAAAGACCAAGCCAAAGCCCTAGCCAAAGACCTAGCCAAAGACCAAGCCAAAGACCAAGCCAAAGACCAAGCCAAAGACCTAGCCATTGCTCTTATCATTCCCAATTAACATTGTTCTGTCAATACTTTAATGCTGACTTGGGATATCTGACAAATCGACAGTATCTCCAGTGCTCCAAAGAGACATAAAATTGGTATGCACAAGTTAATCTGACTTTGGGGACGTAGATAAAGGACCTCATTGCCAAAATCCCGCAGTATCCCTCGGTGTGGACGGGGCCTTTATGATGTCAAAGAGAACACTTTAAAATGAACAATGCTTTGGAGTAACAGAGAGGACTGATCAATTATGGGAGTAATGTGCTGTTTGACATTTACACTGAACTCTACCGAGTACCCCAGCTTTGAGGTGGCCAAGGCTGTGCCTGATCAGATCTGGGCCCGTATTCCTAAAGAGTAGGAGTGCTGATCTAGGATAAGTTTTTCCTTTAGATCCTAAAAAAGTCTATGGATCCACAACCCCCCGGAAGAGGAAGAAGAGGAAGCATATGAGAAGTGGAAAGAGCAGTATGTCCGGAGAGCAGTAATCACGCTATTCCCATTCTCTAACATTAGAGCAGTACTCACAGTATTCCCATTCTCCAACCACGGAGAGCAGTACTCACGGTATTCCCATTCTCCAACATTAGAGCAGTACTCACAGTATTCCCATTCTCCAACCACGGAGAGCAGTACTCACGGTAACCTCGTTCTCCAACCACGGAGAGCAGTACTCACTGTATTCCCGTTCTCCAACCATGTGATGGCGGGGATAGGGTTTCCAGTGGCGTTACACTCCAGAGAGACCTCGCTACCGAAGGTCACTCTCTTATCCTTAGGGACCCTGAGGATCCGGGCTGGGGCTGGAGAAAACATCAAAACATAACAGTTAGAAACATCATGAGTTATATGTTGAATTAACCTGCTTTAACATTAGCCTGCTATTAAGTATTTCAGAGTCATCTGTTGTGGTTCCAGCCTTCCTAGGACTTACCCTGTACTTCTATGGTGACTGGGTTGGAGAAGACTCTAGGACTTACCCTGTACTTCTATGGTGACTGGTTTGGAGAAGGCTCTGGGACTTACCCTGTACTTCTATGGTGACTGGTTTGGAGAAGGCTCTAGGACTTACCCTGTACTTCTATGGTGACTGGTTTGGAGAAGGCTCTAGGACTTACCCTGTACTTCTATGGTGACTGGTTTGGAGAAGGCTCTGGGACTTACCCTGTACTTCTATGGTGACTGGTTTGGAGAAGGCTCTAGGACTTACCCTGTACTTCTATGGTGACTGGTTTGGAGAAGGCTCTAGGACTTACCCTGTACTTCTATGGTGACTGGTTTGGAGAAGGCTCCAGGACTTACCCTGTACTTCTATGGTGACTGGTTTGGAGAAGGCTCTAGGACTTACCCTGTACTTCTATGGTGACTGGTTTGGAGAAGGCTCTAGGACTTACCCTGTACTTCTATGGTGACTGGTTTGGAGAAGGCTCTAGGACTTACCCTGTACTTCTATGGTGACTGGTTTGGAGAAGGCTCTAGGACTTACCCTGTACTTCTATGGTGACTGGTTTGGAGAAGGCTCTAGGACTTACCCTGTACTTCTATGGTGACTGGTTTGGAGAAGGCTCTAGGACTTACCCTGTACTTCTATGGTGACTGGTTTGGAGAAGGCGATCCCGAAGCTGTTCTTGGCCACACAGCGGTACTGCCCCGCGTCTTCCTTCTTGATGTTATGGATCTTCAGAGTGCCATAATCCAGAATCGTGATCCGATCACTCACCTGTTGGGAGTATTGATTCTGAAAGTGAGTTGAGTGTCTAAGAACAATGCTGTTATCTTTGTTCAGTTGATGGCTTCTGTTTGTGTGGTCCACTTGATTCCTGTATCAATTCAATGGGTGGCGTAGTCTAGAACCTCCTAGTGATCTGTCACAATTATCAATATGTGAAATTCCTGCAGAGTATTCTACAGTCGATGTTTGAGTAGTGTGCTCATCTAATTCTCTCCTCTCTTTCTTTCTCTCTCTCAGAGGACCTGAGCCCTAGGACCATGCCCCAGGACTACCTGACATGATGACTCCTTGCTGTCCCCAGTCCACCTAGCCGTGCTGCTGCTCCAGTTTCAACTTTTCTGCCTTATTATTATTCGACCATGCTGGTCATTTATGAACTTTTGAACATCTTGGCCATGTTCTGTTATAATCTCCACCCGGCACAGCCAGAAGAGGACTGGCCACCCCACATAGCCTGGTTCCTCTCTAGGTTTCTACCTAGGTTTTGGCCTTTCTAGGGAGTTTTTCCTAGCCACCGTGCTTCTACACCTGCATTGCTTGCTGTTTGGGGTTTTAGGCTGGGTTTCTGTACAGCACTTTGAGATATCAGCTGATGTACGAAGGGCTACATAAATAAAGTTGATTTGATTTGATATAGAATACCGTCCTCACAACAAACCGTCAGTGCTGATTGAAAATAAGAGGTACCGTCATAAGAGCATCATCTTTGATCCAGGAGATGTCTGGTTTGGGGTTTCCCAGCGTCACACAGGGCAACACGGCCTTGGACTCAATCAGCAGCGTCATGTTGGTGGGGTGTCTTTTTATCTGAGGCTCTGGAAGTAGAACATAGTTGCTGATTAAATGTGGTATCTTTGCAGACTATCCTTCTCCCTAATACTGCCTGAATGAGAACAATCTGAAGCATTGAAGGCATCTTTAGTTCACAGGCGTAAAATCAGCAAGCTTGACACTATGTAGAGTTCACACCAGTGTGATTGACAAAGGACAATAAGATTCTCGCCTACCAAAGTGATCAGTTGAAATATCTGAGACTCCCTGGTTTAGACTTCAGTGATCCTGTACAGGCTATTCTGAGACATCTAGAATAATCTCTACTAGAACACTGTATGGAACAAAGAAACAGCTGAGTTTCAAATGACACCCTATTCCCTATTTAGAGGACTACTTGTAAGAGTCTAAGGAGAAACATGTGGGCACTAAAGTTCTTCCATGTTTTAGAACTGGTACCGGGTACCTTCAAACGTGTATACATGAGAGTCTCATCTTTCCACACAGTGGTCACATTAGTTTTGTAGGCCAAACCATTCGGACGCTACAGACGTTTCGTGAGAAGACCGATTGTTTGGGATGTCTCATGGTCTGACAAACACCGCTCTAGCTCTGACACCTTCCATCACAGATGACGAAGGTCGCCATTGGAAGATCTGGTGGATTGAGACGCAGCCCATGCAAAAAAACGTTTCTCTAATTTAGATGGATTCTCATGGGGATTTTTTGATAAAAGCTCATTAGATTTCCACAGAGGCACAAACATCAACTACAAGGGGTTAGGTATTAACCAGAGTACTACTTTTGACCCGATGTGCCCTGGTAAAACACAGTGTACATTTCAGGCAATAGAGTGCCATTGGGGCACAGCCCTGAACACGGTACGGATCCCTTAGAACACGGGGCATTACCCCACATACCTCTCTGATTTAGAGGGGTTGGGTTAAATGCTGTAGACACATTTCAGTTGAATGCCTTCAGTTGTTCAACTGACAAGATATCCCCATTTCCCTTTACAACTGACTAGGTATCCTCATTTCCCTTTACAACTGACTAGGTATCCCCATTTCCCTTTACAACTGACTAGATATCCCCCTTTCCCTTTACAACTGACTAGATATCCCCCTTTCTCTTTACAACTGACTAGATATCCCCCGTTCTCTTTACAACTGACTAGATATCCCCCTTTCCCTTTACAACTGACTAGATATCCCCCTTTCCAACTGACTAGATATCCCCCTTTCTCTTTACAACTGACTAGATATCCCCTTTCCCCTTTCCCTTTACAACTGACTAGATATCCCCCTTTCTCTTTACAACTGACTAGATATCCCCTTTCAACTGACTAGATATCCCCTTTCCCCTTTCTCTTTACAACTGACTAGGTATCCCCCTTTCCCTTTCCAACTGACTAGATATCCCGCTTTACAAGTGACTAGTTATCCCGCTTTACAAGTGACTAGATATCCCCCTTTCCCTTTACAACTGACTAGTTATCCCCTTTCCCCTTTCCCTTTCCAACTGACTAGTTATCCCGCTTTACAAGTGACTAGTTATCCCGCTTTACAAGTGACTAGATATCCCCCTTTCCCTTTACAACTGACTAGATATCCCCTTTCCCCTTTCCCTTTACAACTGACTAGATACCCCCTTTCCCCTTTCCCTTTACAACTGACTAGATATCCCCTTTCCCCTTTCCCTTTACAACTGACCAGATATCCCCCTTTCCCTTTACAACTGACTAGATATCCCCTTTCACATTTCCCTTTACAACTGACTAGATATCCCCTTTCCCTTTACAACTGACTAGATATCCCCGTTTCTCTTTACAACTGACTAGATATCCCCCTTTCCCTTTCCAACTGACTAGATATCCCCCTTTCCAACTGACTAGATATCCCCTTTCCCTTTCCAACTGACTAGATATCCCCTTTCCCTTTACAACTGACTAGATATCCCCCTTTCCCTTTACAACTGACTAGATATCCCCTTTACAACTGACTAGATATCCCCCTTTCCCCTTTCCCCTTTCCGACTGACTGGGTATCCCCCTTTCCCCTTTCCCTTGTACAACTGACTAGATATTCCCCTTTACCCTTTCCCTTTCCAACTGACTAGGTATCCCCCTTTCCAACTGACTAGTTATACCGCTTTACAAGTGAATAGGTATCCCCCTTTCCCTTTCCAACTGACTAGATATCCCCTTTCCCCTTTCCCTTTCCAACTGACTAGATATCCCCTTTCCCCTTTCCCATTCCAACTGACTAGGTATCCCCCTTTCCAACTGACTAGGTATCCCCTTTCCCTTTACAACTGAATAGATATCCCCCTTTCCCTTTACAATTGACTACGTATCCCCCTTTCCAACTGACTAGATATCCCCCTCTCCTTTTACAACTGACTAGATATCCCCCTTTCCCCTTTCCGACTGACTGGGTATCCCCCTTTCCCCTGTACAACTGACTAGATAACCCCCTTTCCCCTTTCCCTTTCAAACTGACTAGATATCCCCTTTCCACTTACAACTGACTAGATATCCCCCTTTCCCTTTACAACTGACTAGATATCCCCTTTCCCCTTTCCCTTTCCAACTGACTAGGTATTCCCCTTTCCCTTTACAACTGACTAGATATCCCCTTTCCCCTTTCCCTTTCCAACTGACTAGGTATTCCCCTTTCCCTTTACAACTGACTAGATATCCCCTTTCCCCTTTCCCTTTACAACTGACTAGATATCCCCTTTCCCCTTTCCCTTTACAACTGACTAGGTATCCCCCTTTCCAACTGACTAGATATCCCCCTTTCCCCTTTCCCTTTACAACTGACTAGATATCCCCCTTTCCCCTTTCCCTTTACAACTGACTAGATATCCCCCTTTCCCCATTACAACTGACTAGATATCCCCCTTTCCCTTTACAACTGACTAGATATCCCCCTTTCCCCATTACAACTGACTAGATATCCCCCTTTCCCTTTACAACTGACTAGATATCCCCCTTTCCCCTTTCCCTTTACAACTGACTAGATATCCCCCTTTCCCCTTTACAACTGACCAGATATCCTCCTTTCCCTTTACAACTGACTAGATATCCCCCTTTCCCCTTTCCCTTTACAACTGACTAGATATCCCCCTTTCCCCTTTACAACTGACTAGATATCCCTATTTACCCTGTCCAACTGACTAGATATCCCCCTTTCTCCTTTACAGCTGACTAGATATCCCCTTTCCAACTGACTAGATATCCCCTTTCCCCTTTACAACTGACTAGATATCCCCCTTTCCCCTTTACAACTGACTAGATATCCCCCTTTCCCCTTTACAACTGACTAGGTATGCCCCTTTCCCCTTTCCAACTGACTAGATATCCCCTTTCCCTTTACAACTGACTAGATATCCCCCTTTCTCGTTCCAACTGACTAGATATCCCCCTTTCCCTTTACAACTGACTAGATATCCCCTTTACAACTGACTAGATATCCCCCTTTCCCATTACAACTGACTAGATATCCCCCTTTCCCTTTACAACTGACTAGATATCCCCCTTTCCCTTTACAACTGACTAGATATCCCCTTTCCCCTTTCCCTTTACAACTGACTAGATATCCCCCTTTCTCTTTACAACTGACTAGATATCCCCTTTCCCTTTACAACTGACTAGATATCCCCCTTTCTCTTTACAACTGACTAGATATCCACCTTTGCCTTTAAAATTGACTAGATATCCCCCTTTACAACTGACTAGATATCCACCTTTCCCTTTACAATTGACTAGGTATCCCCCTTTCCCCTTTCCGACTGACTGGGTATCCCCCTTTCCCCTTTCCCTGTACAACTGACTAGGTATCCCCCTTTCCCCTGTCCCTTTACAACTGACTAGGTATCCCCCTTTCCCCTTTCCCTGTACAACTGACTAGGTATCCCCCTTTCCCCTTTACAACTGACTAGGTATCCCCCTTTCCCTTTACAACTGACTAGGTATCCCCCTTTCCCCTTTCCCTGTACAACTGACTAGGTATCCCCCTTTCCCCTTTCCCTTTACAACTGACTAGGTATCCCCCTTTCCCCTTTCCCATACTCATTTTAAGCTGCAGGGCTCCGCAGCTCTTGGCCGGCTCTCCGATGCCGTTGTTAGCAACACAGCAGTACTCCCCGTTATCCGACTCTTTGACGTTGGGGATCAATAGCATCTGGCCATTCTCCCTGATCGTGTAGCGGGAGTCATAGTATCTGGATGAAACAGGACATAGAATCATAGTATCTGGATGAAACAGGAAACAGAATCATAGTATCTGGATGAAGCAGGATACATAATCTTAGTATCTGGATGAAACAGGAAACAGAATCATAGTATCTGGATGAAACAGGAAACAGAATCATAGTTTCTGGATGAAACAGGAAACAGAATCATAGTATCTGGATGAAACAGGAAACATAATCATAGTATCTGGATGAAACAGGAAATAGAATCATAGTATCTGAATGAAACAGGAAACAGAATCATAGTATCTGGATGAAACAGAATCATAGTATCTGGATGAAGCAGGATACATAATCTTAATATCTGGATGAAACAGGATACAGAATCTTAGTATCTGGATGAAACAGGAAACAGAATCATTGTATCTGGAGAGCATTAGGGAAATAATATACATTAATCATAGTCATAGTATTTGGATAAAACAGACACATAAAGCTGTGACCTGAATGAATTAAACTTCATAAAACTCACCAAAAGCCTCTGTAATGACCGATCATACAATTTAAAGTCTGTTTAAATTACTCAGATGTACCAGACAAGGTTGTCTAATGTTTCCAATTTTGTTAAATGCTCTCACGGGATTGGGTGGTTGTTCCGTGTCCACGTGACATCAGCTGTTGGTCGGGAGTCAACTTCACAGATGAACGTGGCGTTGTGATCCAAGAGGATGTCCAAGGTCTCCAGCAGGGTTGTGATGCGAGGAGCTGGGGACGGAACACACGGAATAAGGTTACATTACATGACATGACATTACTGTGTCTCCAGCAGGGTTGTGATGCGAGGAGCTGGGGATGGAACACATGACATAAGGTGACATTACATGACATGACATTACTCTGTCTCCAGCAGAGTGGTTCAATTCCATTTCATTTGTATATCACTTCTACTGTTTAGGAGTCTTGGGCAGAAGAGCCTACAATGACTGCAATGATGGCAGCTAGATATCTCCTCTGTACCCTACTCTCTCCACCATCTCCTCTGTACCCTCTGTATGGCCATGCTTTCCACCTGGCTACCCAAACAACAGCTCTGCACCCCCTGCAGCAACTCAGCTGGGATTGACAATCTGGACCCTCTCTTTCTAAAATTATCCGCCGAAATTTTTGCAACCCCTATTACTAGCCTGTTCAACCTCTCTTTCATATAGTCTGAGATCCCCAAAAATTTGAAAGCTGCTGCAGTCATCCCCCTCTCCAAATGGGGAGACACTCTAGACCCAAACTGTTACAGACCTACTGTATATCTATCCTAACCTGCCTTTCTAAAATCTTCGAAAGCCAAGTTAACAAACAGATCACCGACCATTTCGAATCCCACTGTACCTTCTCCACTATGCAATCTGTTTTTTCCGAGCTGGTCATGGGTGCACCTCAGCCATGCTCAAGGTCCTAAACGATATCATAGCCGCCATCGATAAAAGACAGTACTGTGCAGCCGTCTTCTTCGACCTGGCCAAGGCTTTCGACTCTGTCAATCCCCACATTCTTATCGGCAGACTCAACAGCCTTGGTTTCTCAAATGATTGTCTCACCTGGTTCACCAACTACTTCTCAGATAAAATTCAGTGTGTCAAATAGGAGGGCCTGTTGTCCGGACCTCTGGCAGTCTTTATGGGGGTGCCTCAGAATTCAATTCTCGGGCTGACTCTTTTCTCTGTATATATCAATGATTTTGCTCTTGCTGCTGGTGAGTCTCTGATCACCCTCTACGCATTCTGTATACATCTGGCCCTTCTTTGCACACTGTGTTAACTAACCTCTAAACTAGCTTCAATGCCATACATGCCATACAGTTGGAGGCCTTCCGTGGCCTCCAACTGCTTTTAAATGCAAGTAAAACTAAATTAATGCTCTTCAACCAATTGTTGCCTGCACCCGCCCGCCGACTTGCATCACTACACTGGACGGTTCTGACTTAGAAGAATGTGGACAACTACAAATACCTAGGTGTCTGGTTAGACTGTAAACTCACCTTCCAGATTCACATTAAGCATCTCCAATCCAAAATTAAATCTAGAATCGGCTTCCTATTTGGAAACAAAGCATCCTTCACTCATGCTGCCAAACATACCCTCGTAAAACTGACTATCCTAAAACTGACTATCCTACCGATCCTTGACTTGTCATTTACAATGTAATTTACAAAATAGCCTCCAACACTCTACTCAGCAAACTGGATGTAGTCTATCACAATGCCATCCGTTTTGTCACCAAAGCCCCATACACTACCCACCACTGCGACCTGTATGCTCTCGTTGGCTGGCCCTCACTACATATTCGTCGCCAAACCCATTGGCTCCAGGTCATCTATAAGTCTTTGCTAGGTAAAGCCCCACCTTATCTCAGCTCACTGGTCACCATAGCAGCACCCACCCGTAGCATGCGCTCCAGCAGGTATACTTCACTGTTCATCCCCAAAGCCAACACCTCCTTTGGCCGCCTTTCCTTCCAGATCTCTGCTGCCAATTACTGGAACGAATTGCAAAAATCACTGAAGTTTGACACTTATATTTCCCTCTCTAACTAAGCATCAGATATCAGAGCAGCTTACCGATCACTGTACTTGTACACAGCCCATCTGTAAATAGCACACACAACTACGTCATCCCCATATTTTTATTTATCCTCTTGCTCTTTTGCACCCCAGTATCTCTACTTGCACATCATCTGCACATCATCACTCCAGTGTTAATGATAAATTGTAATTATTTCGCCTCTATTGCCTATTTATTGCCTTACCTCCCTACTCTTCTACATTTGCACACACTGTACATAGAGTTTGCTATTGTGTTATGTATGTTTGTTTATGTGTAACCCTGTGTTCTTGTTTTTCTCGCAGTGCTTTGTTTGATCTTGGCCAGGTCGCAGTTGTAAATGAGAACTTGTTCTCAACTGGCCTACCTGGTTAAATAAAGGTGAAATTAAAAAGGCACCGAAAGACTCTCGCCCTATGTATGAGAAACAAGGTCCTCTGGTCTGATGAAACAAATATTGAACTTGTTGGCCTGAATGCCAAGCGTCATGTCTGGAGGAAACTTCGCACCATCCCCATGGTGAAGCATGGTGGTAGCATCATGCTGTGGGGATATTTTTCAGAAGCAGGGACTGGGAGACTAATCAGGATCGAGGGAAAGATGAACGAAGCAAAGCAAGATCCTTGATGAAAACCTGCTCCAGAGCGCTCAAGACCGCAGGCTGGGGCGAAGGTTCACCTTCCAACAGGACAAAGAACCTAAGTACAAAGCCAAGACAACGAAGGAGGAGCTTCGGGACAAGTCTCTGAATGGCCCAGCAAGAGCCCAGACTTGATCCCGATCAAACATCTCTGGAGAGACCTGAACATAGCTGTGCAGCAACACTCCCCATCCAATCTGACAGAGCTTGAGAGGTTTTGCATAGAAGAATGGGAGAAACTCCTCAAATACAGGTGTGCCAAGCTTGTAGCGTCATACCCAAGAAGACTTGAGGCTGTAATCCCTGCCAAAGGTGCTTCAACAAACTACTGAGTAAACACTTATTTAAATGTGATTTTTCATTTTCCGTTTTTAATATATTAGCAAAAACGTATAAAAAAGTTTTACCTTTGTCATTATGGGGTGTTGTGATGTCATAATGGGGTGTTGTGATGTCATTATGGGGTGTTGTGTGTAGATTGATGAGGGAAAAAACGATTTCATCAATTTTAGAATAAGGCTGTAACCATCAAAATGTGTAAAATGTCAAGTAGTCTGAATACTTTCCGAATGCAGTGTAACTCCTCTGTACAATGATGCCACGAAGCCACACAGCCACAGTCACAGCTGGATGTTCTAACCAAATGTTTCCCAAACATTTGTAACAGTGTTGCTTCTGTCCCTCTCCTTGCCTCAACCTTGGCTCGATCCAGGGACCCTCTGAACACATGGACAACAGTCACCCACGAAACATTGTTACCTTTCTCTCCACAAAGCTGCGGCAGAGAAAGGGACACAACTACTCTAAAGTATCAGAGCGAGTGACGTCACCGATTGAAACGTTACTAGCTCACGCTGCTAACCAGCTTGGCATTTCACATCGGTTACCCTTGCATTGACGCATTCCCATTTGGCCAACACAGACGGATCACATTTGGCCAGCACAGATGGTTAAAATGTGGCCAACACAGACGGTTCACATTTGGCCAACACAGACAGTTCACATTTGGCCAACACAGTCACGGTTCACATTTGACCAACACAGACGATTCACATTTGACCAACACAGACGGTTCACATTTGGCCAACACAGACGGTTCCCATTTGGCCAACACAGACGGTTCCCATTGGGCCAACACAGACGGTTCACATTTGACCAACACAGACGTTTCACATTTGGCCAACACAGATGGTTCCCATTTGGCCAACACAGACGGTTCACATTTTGCCAACACAGACGGTTCTCAATAAGCAAAATATAGCCTAGACCTACCATTGGTGCTGCATTATTGGACTGAATCATTTAAATACCTTTGGAGGAAGTGTCTTTCTTTGGTAACTGGATTGCAGGATGGGGATGTATACTTGAACAAACTAAATGTATTGTGCAGGTAGGCATATTTGTGTATGTTTTAGGATGTGCTGGATATCTTCATTTAAAGGTACTCTGAAGAATAGACCATTTAATCACCTTTTATGGATTAGGCTGCTTTGCAAAGACATGATAAAAAAGACAGGACGCATTGCTGTTGATCCAGCCTTAGTAGCCTAGGGTAAAGGTAGCCTATGTTGATCCAGCCTTGGTAGCATATGGTGAACCAAGCTCTGTAGCCTAGGGTAAGGGTAGCCTATGGGTATCCAGCCTTAGTAGCCTGGGTAAGGGTAGCCTATCGGGATCCAGCCTTAGTAGCCTGGGTAAGGGAAGCCTATGGGGATCCAGCCTTAGTAGCCTAGGGTAAAGGTAGCCTATGTTGATCCAGCCTTGGTAGCCTAGGGTAAGGGTAGCCTATGGGTATCCAGCCTTAGTAGCCTGGGTAAGGGTAGCCTATGGGTAAGGGTAGCCTATGGGTATCCAGCCTTAGTAGCCTGGGTACAGGTAGCCTATGTTGATCCAGCCTTGGCAGCATATGGTGATCCAGCCTTAGTAGCCTGGGTAAGGGAAGCCTATGTGGATCCAGCCTTAGTAGCCTGGGTAAGGGAAGCCTATGGGGATCCAGCCTTAGTAGCCTGGGTAAGGGAAGCCTATGGGGATCCAGCCTTAGTAGCCTGGGTAAGGGAAGCCTATGGGGATCCAGCCTTAGTAGCCTGGGTAAGGGAAGCCTATGGGGATCCAGCCTTAGTAGCCTGGGTAAGGGAAGCCTATGGGGATCCAGCCATAGTAGCCTGGGTAAGGGAAGCCTATGGTGATCCAGCCTTAGTAGCCTGGGTAAGGGAAGCCTATGGTGATCCAGCCTTAGTAGCCTGGGTAAGGGAGGCCTATGGGGATCCAGCCTTAGTAGCCTGGGTTAGGGAAGCCTATGGGGATCCAGCCTTAGTAGCCTGGGTAAGGAAAGCTTATGGGGATCCAGCCTTAGTAGTCTGGGTAAGGGAAGCCTATGGTGGACTTGATGTGAAATAGAAACAACAACAATATTTCTAAATAGGATGGGGTCAGAAGCATGATATCACAAATCGCTTCTCTCATTCCATGGCACTGTGCGCGCACACAGGACGAAATGTCTTGATGCATAACATTCGCACGTCTATACAAAATATTAGACTCCTGTCAATTGTATAATTTCCCATGTTTGAGGCAGATTCTCTAAATCTGCCGTTGGTATAGCATTATAGGAAGGACTGAATAGTATTGTAATCGGACAAGTGGCGCTCAATGAAAATGGGAATGGGTAGCCTACTTGAACAAGTGAATTTAGGTATGCAGATATGTGAATTATGAAAAAGCATTAGGCAAAAATCACCAAAATATTTCAACTCACTCTCAGTAGACCATTTAAAAGCCCTTTATTCAACAGAAAGTTGGCTAATGGATAAAAGATCCACCTATGTGGTTCTGCTGAACCAGCCTTGATTAAGGGAGGGGAGGCTATGCTAGGTTTTTAATCAAATTAAATGAAATGGGGGTGAAACCAATCGTTTTTTAGGTTTCTAAATATGAAATTCACCAGCACAAAAGGCACATCTCTCTTCAATGGGCACTGTGGTCATAGGTGGATAGGGTGTGCTTCCACTCTCACAATCCATGCCATTATCAAATGCGTTATCACTAAGACCTCTTGTTTGCCGCAGACAGAGATGGACGCCTCGCTTCGCGTTCTCAGGAAACTGCGCAGTATTTTGTTTTTTTTACATATTATTTCTTACATTGTTACCCCAGGAAATCTTAAGTCTTATTACATACAGCCGGGGGGAACTATTGGATATAAGAGCAACATCAACTTACCAACATTATGACCAGGAATACGACTTTCCCGAAGCGGATCCTTTGTTTGGACCTCCACCCAGGACAATGGATCGGATCTCAGTAGACGACCCAAAACAATGGCGCTGCAGAAGGGGCAGACGGAGAGGTCTTCTGGTCAGGCTCCGTAGACGGGCACACCGCCCACCGCTTCCGAGTATACTACTCGCCAATGTCCAGTCTCATGACAACAAGGTAGATGAAATTTGATCAAGGGTCGCCTTCCAGAGAGACATCAAAGATTGTAACATTCTTTGTTTCACGGAAACATGGCTCACTCGGGATACGTTATCAGAGTAGGCACAGCCACCCGGTTTCTTCACGCATCGCGCCAACAGAAACAAACATCTCTCTGGTAAGAAGAAGGGTGGGGGTGTATGCCTTATGATTAACGAGTCGTGGTTTGATCATTACAACATACAGGAACTCGAGTCCTCTTGTTCCCCTGACCTAGAATTCCTTACGATCAAATGCCGACCGCATTATCTACCAAGAGAATTCTCTTCGATTATAAATCACAGTCGTGTATATCCCCCCCCCCCCCCCCCCAAGCAGACACCTCAACGGCCCTGAAAGAACTTCATTGGACTCTATGTAAACTGGAAACCACATATCCTGAGGCTGCATTTATTGTAGCTGGGGATTTTAACAAGGCTAATCTGAAAACAAGGCTCCCTAAATTTGAATCAGCATATCGAATGTGCGACCCGGGCTGCCAACACTCTAGATCACTGCTACTCTAATATCCGCGACGCATACAAAGCCCTCCCTTTCGGCAAATCTGACCACGACTCCATTTTGTTGCTCACAGCCTATAGACAGAAACTAAAACAGGAAATGCCCATGCTCAGGTCTGCCCAACGCTGGTCTGACCAATCTGATTCCACACTTCAAGATTGCTTCGATCACATGGACTGGGAAATGTTCTGGATAACATCGGACTATAACATTGATGTATACGATGATTCGGTGAGCAAGTTTATTACCAAGTGCATCGGTGTTGTGGTACCCACTATGACTATTAAATCCTTCCCTAACCAGAAACCATGGATTGATGGCAGCACTCGTGCAAAACTGAAAGTGCGAACCACTGCTTTTAATCATGGCAAGGCGACCAGAAACATGACCGAATACAAACAGTGTAGCTATTCCCTCCGAAAGGCAATCAAACAAGCTAAGCGTCAGTATAGAGGCAAAGTAGAGTCGCATTTCAACGGCTCAGGGTCTACAGTCAATCACGGACTACAAAAATAAAACCAGCCCCGTTGCGGACACCGATGTCTTGCTCCCAAACAAACTAAACAACTTCTTTGCTCGATTAAGGACAATAAAGTGCCACTGACACGGCCCGCTATCAAAACCTGTGGGCTCTCCTTCACCACAGCCAACATGAGTAAAACATTTAAACGTGTTAACCCTCGCAAGGCTGGCATCCCTAGCCGCGTCCTCAGAGCATGCGCAAACCAGCTGGCTGGTGAGTTTACAGACATAGTCAATCAATCCCTATCCCAGTCTGCTGTTCCCACAAGGTTCAAGAGGGCCACCATTGTTCCTGTTCCCAAGAAAGCTAAGGTAACTGAGCTAAATGACTATCGCCCCGTAGCACTCACTTCCGTCATCATGAAGTGCTTTGAGAGACTAGTCAAGGATCATATCACCTCCACCCTACCTGACACCCTAGACCCACTCCAATTCGCTTACCCCCCCATTAGGTCCACAGACGACACAATCGCAACCACACTGCACCCTGCCGTAACCCATCTGGACAAGAGGAATACCTATGTCAGAATGCTGTTCATCGTTTACAGCTCAGCATTTAACATCACAGTACCCTCCAAGCTCAAGACCCTGGGTTTCGACCCTGCCCTGTGCAACAGGGTCCTGGACTTGCTGACGGGCTGCCCCCAGGTGGTGAGGGTAGGATACAACATCTCCACCCCGCTGATCCTCCACACTGGAGCCCCACAAGGGTGTGATCTCAGCCCTCTCCTGCATTCCCTGTTCACCCATGACTGCGTGGCCATGCACACTCAATCGTCAAGTTTGCAGACGACACCACGAGATGGCCTACAGGGAGGAGGTGAAGGCCCTCAGTGTGGTGTCAGGAAAATAACGTCACACTCAACGTCAACAAAACAAAGGAGCTGATCGTGGACTTCAGGAAACAGCAGAGGGAGCACCCCCCTATCCACATCGACGGGACAGTAGTGGAGAAGGTGGAAAGTTTTAGTTCCTCGGCGTACACATCACGTACAAACTGAAATGGTCCACCCACACAGACAGCGTGGTGAAGAAGGCGCAACAGCGTCTATACAACCTCAGAATTCTGGCTCCCATGTGTCTTTTATTCAGGTAACGAGCTGAGATTAGGAGCACACTTTTAAAGGGAGTGCCCCTAATCTCAGTTTGTTACCTGTATAAAAGACACCTGTCCACAGAAGCAATCAATGAATCAGATTCCAAACTCTCCACCATGGCCAAGACCCAAGAGCTCTCCAAGGATGTCAGAGACAAGAGTGTAGACCTACACAAGGCTGGAATGGGCTACAAGACCATCGCGAAGCAGCTTGGTGAGAAGGTGACAACAGTTGGTGCGATTATTCGCAAATGGAAGAAACACAAAAGACCTGTCAATCTCCCTCGGCCTGGGGCTCCATGCAAGATCTCACCTCGTGGAGTTGCAATGATCATGAGAACGGTGAAGAATCAGCCCAGAACTACACGGGAGGATCTTGTCAATGATCTCAAGGCAGCTGGGACCATAGTCACCAAGAAGACAATTGGTAAAACACTACGCTGTGAAGGACTGAAATTGAGGCTTTTTATATATTGCACTCTATACCATCTACTGCATCTTGCCTATGCCGTTCGGCCATCGCTCATCCATATATTTATATGTACATATTCTTAGTCATTCCTTTACACTTGTGTGTACAAGGTAGTTGTTGTGAAATTGTTAGATTACTTGTTAGATATTACTGCACGGTCGGAACTAGAAGCACAAGCATTTCGTTACACACATTTGCTAACCATGTGACCATTAACATCTGATAAACAATACAATGTGATTTGATACTCCCCGTTATCTCTGCATGAAATGGACACTTTTGCACTTGTTTTTAAAGACACACCTCAAATATTGCCACCCCTCCCACCTCAGCACAAGGGAGCTGATGTTAAGACAGATACTTTGCCAAACCTGGCGTTAGGGCTGGAAAATGACACTCGTTTTTACATGATGACATTGTTACATAACGTGCTGAAGAGCCCACAGAGGGATACCTCAGTCAGGAATGCTCCCAATAACCTCGCATAGAGAGAGACAGAGAGGGATACCTCAGTCAGGAATGCTCCCAATAACCTTGCATAGAGAGAGACAGAGAGGGATACCTCAGTCAGGAATGCTCCCAATAACCTTGCATAGAGAGAGACAGAGAGAGAGAGAGACAGAGAGAGACAGAGAGAGAGAGAGAGACACATACAGACAGACAGACAGACAGACAGACAGACAGACAGACAGACAGACAGACAGACAGACAGACAGACAGACAGACAGACAGACAGACAGAAGAATGTGACTATCTGATAGTCTCAGTGCCAGAGAGCATGACCCAATGGAACAATGTGACTGCCAAAAGAGCCCGAACAAAGGGCCCACCAGCTGCTATGAATCAGAGAGCTATGGCTTGACATCATCCGGCGCATTACACCGCCATTAACAAGTAAGCAACAGAACCTGTACAACATGCTACAACTACATCAGCTCTACATCAGTACTGTACAACATGCTACATACTGCTACAGCTACATCAGCTCTACATCAGTACTGTTCAACATGCTACATACTGCTACAGCTACATCAGTACTGTACAACATGCTACATACTGCTACATCAGCTCTACATCAGTACTGTTCAATATGCTACATACTGCTACAGCTACATCAGCTCTACATCAGTACTGTTCAACATGCTACATACTGCTACAGCTACATCAGCTCTACATCAGTACTGTTCAACATGCTACATACTGCTACAGCTACATCAGCTCTACATCAGTACTGTACAACATGCTACATACTGCTACAGCTACATCAGCTCTACATCAGTACTGTTCAACATGCTACATACTGCTACAACTACATCAGCTCTACATCAGTACTGTACAACATGCTACATACTGCTACAGCTACATCAGCTCTACATCAGTACTGTTCAACATGCTACATACTGCTACAGCTACATCAGTACTGTACAACATGCTACAACTACATCAGCTCTACATCAGTACTGTACAACATGCTACAACTACATCAGCTCTACATCAGTACTGTACAACATGCTACAACTACATCAGCTCTACATCAGTACTGTTCAATATGCTACATACTGCTACAGCTACATCAGCTCTACATCAGTACTGTACAACATGCTACAGCTACATCAGCTCTACATCAGTACTGTACAACATGCTACAACTACATCAGCTCTACATCAGTACTGTACATCATGCTACATACTGCTACAGCTACATCAGCTCTACATCAGTACTGTTCAACATGCTACATACTGCTACAGCTACATCAGTACTGTACAACATGCTACATACTGCTACATCAGCTCAACATCAGTACTGTACAACATGCTACATACTGCTACATCAGGTCTACATCAGTACTGTACAACATGCTACAGCTACATCAGCTCTACATCAGTACTGTACAACATGCTACAACTACATCAGCTCTACATCAGTACTGTACAACATGCTACAACTACATCAGCTCTACATCAGTACTGTACAACATGCTACATACTGCTACAGCTACATCAGCTCTACATCAGTACTGTACAACATGCTACAACTACATCAGCTCTACATCAGTACTGTACAACATGCTACAACTACATCAGCTCTACATCAGTACTGTACAACATGCTACATACTGCTACAGCTACATCAGCTCTACATCAGTACTGTTCAACATGCTACATACTGCTACATCTACATCAGTACTGTACAACATGCTACATACTGCTACATCAGCTCAACATCAGTACTGTACAACATGCTATATACTGCTACATCAGCTCTACATCAGTACTGTACAACATGCTACAGCTACATCAGCTCTACATCAGTACTGTACAACATGCTACAACTACATCAGCTCTACATCAGTACTGTACAACATGCTACATACTGCTACATCAGCTCTACATCAGCTCTACATCAGCACTGTACAACATGCTACATACTGCTACAGCTACATCAGTACTGTACAACATGCTACATACTGCTACATCAGCTCAACATCAGCACTGTACAACATGCTACATACTGCTACAGCTACATCAGTACTGTACAACATGCTACATACTGCTACAGCTACATCAGTACTGTACAACATGCTACATACTGCTACATTAGCTCTACATCAGTACTGTTCAACATGCTACATACCGCTACAGCTACATCAGTACTGTACGACATGCTTCATACTGCTACAGCTACATCAGTACTGTACAACATGCTACATACTGCTACATCAGCTCTACATCAATACTATACAACATGCTACAGCTACATCAGCTCTACATCAGTACTGTACAACATGCTACATACTGCTACAACTACATCAGCTCTACATCAGTACTGTACAACATGCTACATACTGCTACATCAGTTCTACATCAGTACGGTAGCCTGGCTGTATGTACCATGAGTCTCCAGGGAACACAGAACTAATAGCCTCGCTGTATGTACCATGAGTCTCCAGGGGAACACAGAACGGATAACCTGACTGTATGTACCATGAGTTTCCAGGGAACACAGAACTGATAACCTGACTGTATGTACCATGAGTCTCCAGGGAACACAGAACTAATAGCCTGGCTGTATGTACCATGAGTCTCCAGGGAACACATAACTGATAGCCTGGCTGTATGTACCATGAGTCTCGAGGGGAACACAGAACTAATAACCTGGCTGTATGTACCATGAGTCTCCAGGGAACATAGAACGGATAGCCTGGCTGTATGTACCATGAGTCTCCAGGGAACACAGAACTAATAACCTGACTGTATGTACCATGAGTTTCCAGGGAACACAGAACTGATAACCTGACTGTATGTACCATGAGTCTCCAGGGAACACAGAACTGATAGCCTGGCTGTATGTACCATGAATCTCCAGGGAACACAGAACTAATAACCTGGCTGTATGTACCATGAGTCTCCAGGGAACACAGATCTGATAGCCTGGCTGTATGTACCATGAGTCTCCAGGGAACACAGAACTAATAACCTGGCTGTATGTACCATGAGTCTCCAGGGAACACAGAACTAATAACCTGGCTGTATGTACCATGAGTCTCCAGGGAACACAGAACTGATAACCTGGCTGTATGTACCATGAGTCTCCAGGGAACACAGAACTAATAACCTGGCTGTATGTACCATGAGTCTCCAGGGAACACAGATCTGATAGCCTGGCTGTATGTACCATGAGTCTCCAGGGAACACAGAACTAATAACCTGGCTGTATGTACCATGAGTCTCCAGGGAACACAGAACTAATAACCTGGCTGTATGTACCATGAGTCTCCAGGGAACACAGAACTGATAACCTGGCTGTATGTACATTGAGTTGGCATTCAAGCACATTGGCCGGTGTGTGTGTGCTTGCATATGTGTGTGTGCCTGTGCTGGCGTCAGTGGTTACTGTGTAGTGGCCCTCTGACTGTGAAACCCAACCAGGCAGCTTCCGCTGGGTGTTTCAGCGGATATGTCACCTGTTCCTGCAGATGCCAAGATTCTCTCAGCTCTCTCAACTCCTAGACACCAGCTACTACAGTGACTACAGCCTCTACACTATCTTACCTTAGTGACCAGTTACTACAGTAACTACAGCCTCTACACTATCTTATCTTAGTGACCAGCTACTACAGTAACTACAGCCTCTACATTATCTTATCTTAGCTTAGTGACCAGCCACTACAGTAACTATAGTCTCTGAACAATCTTATCTTAGTGACCAGCTACTACAGTGACAACAGCCTCTGAACTATCTTATCTTAGTGACCAGCTACTACAGTAACTACAGCCTCTACACTATCTTATCTTAGTGACCAGCTACTACAGTGACTACAGCCTCTAAACTATCTTATCTTAGTGGCCAGCTACTACAGTGACTACAGCCTCTACACTATCTTATCTTAGTGACCAGCTACTACAGTGACTACAGCCTCTACACTATCTTATCTTAGTGACCAGCTACTACAGTAACTACAGTCTCTACACTATCTTATCTTAGTGACCAGCCACTATACGTACAGTAGATGACACTGCAGAGATGGTTGGCTGCCATTTTATGGGTTCCTGACCCAATTATATATTTTTTAAATATTTTTAGAACTTTTTTGTACGTTACATTTCCACCATCATTTCCTATGACTGAAAATAGTTTCTGGATATCAGAACAGTGATCACTAACCTCTATTTGGATGAAGATTTCTATTCCAACAAGTCAGCATCTGTGGATGTACTGCTCATTCCGGAACAGTCCCTAATCCCCGAGGGTAGAAAGAGGAAGAGACGGCGCAGGAGAGGCCAACGAGCGAGTTAATAAACCACCCCTATTCTCCGTTCTATTGGCGGGAGAACAAACTAGACTATCCTATCACATAACATCTCCCCACACATTAGCTCTAACCTTGTTGAAAGCTACTTTATTGAGGAAAAGTGTATTTACTATGACTGTGATATATAGTTGTTGCACCTAGCTGTTTTAAGATTAATGCACTAACTGGAAGTGGTTCTGAATAAGACCGTATGCTAAATGATTAAATATCAATATAAATGTAAGGTTAAAGGGATGCTTCAGGATTTTGGCAAAGATAATTTTGTGGGAGCCAATTGGAAGTTACAGTCTTGTCCCTTCGCTGCAACTCCCGTATGGACTTGGGAGAGTCAAGGCTCGAGAGCCGTGCGTCCTTTGAAACATGACCCAGCCAAGTCGCACTGCTTCTTGACACAGTGCCTGCTTAACCCCGGAAGCCAGCCGCACCAATGTGTCGGAGGAAACACCTTACACCTGGCGACAGCGTTAGCTTGCATTGCTCCCGGCCCGCCACAGGAGTCGCTAGTTTGTGATGGGACTAAGACATCCCTGCCGGCCAAACCCTTCCCTACCCTGGACGATGCTGGGCCAATTGTGCGCCACCCTATGGGTCTCCCGGTTGCGGCCGGCTGCGAGAGAGCCTGGACTCGAACCCAGAATCTCTAGTGGCACAGCTATCACTGCGATGCAGTGCCTTGGACCACTATGCCACTCGGGAGGCCTATCAGCTTTAATTTGAGGGTATTTTCATCCGTATTAGGTGAACCATTTATCAACTTCGCTCAGATATTCATAGAATACTGTTACCATAAATACAAGGTAGCTATGATAAGGTAGCTATGATGAGGTAGCTATGATGAGGTAGCTATGATAAGGTAGCTATGATAACGTAGCTATGACGCGGTAGCTATGATGAGGTAGCTATGGTGAGGTAGCTATGGTGAGGTAGCTATTATGAGGTAGCTGTGATAAGGTAGCTGTGATGAGGTAGCTATGATGAGGTAGCTATGATGAGGTAGCTATGATGAGGTAGCTATGGTGAGGTAGCTATGGTGAGGTAGCTATGGTGAGGTAGCTATGATGAGTTAGCTATGATAAGGTAGCCATGATAACGTAGCTATGATGAGGTAGCTATGATAAGGTAGCTATGATGAGGTAGCTATGATAAGGTAGCTATGGTGAGGTAGCTATGATGAGGTAGCTATGATAAGGTAGCTATGATGAGGTAGCTATGATGAGGTAGCTATGATGAGGTAGCTATGATAAGGTAGCTATGATAAGGTAGCTATGATGAGGTAGCTATGATGAGGTAGCTATGATAAGGTAGCTATGATATATATCAAATGCTAAGAGGAAGGGGACTCTGGGTTACTTTGAAGCACAATAACAAAAGGACTGAGAAAATGTGTCAAGATAAAGCACTGAATTAAGATACAAAATATGTTTGTCAATGTGCTATATGAGTAAATGTTAATCTCCAAAATATTAGTCACACAGTTCTTCTACCAATGTCTATCTGTACTATTATTAATTTCCTGTATGACTGACAGACTCAACATCTGACAGAGGTTATAACTTAATCCACAAATCCATTCCCCAATTAACTGAGTCCATCTCCTCCACTATTCACAGTAATTAGCCCCTGTCTGTCTGTCTGTCTGTCTGTCTGTCTGTCTTTCTTTCTTGAGATATCCCTGACAACAAGCAGACAGTGCTGATTAGTTTCAGATACTGAGGCATACCGCATTACAGCGTTACATGGCATTGCAGGCCAGTTTATAGGTACAAACCTCTCTGCAGTCCGACACTCGCCACAATCTGTGAAAGGAACAGGATCTGTAGCAGTGGAATGTGCTTGATGAGCTTCATTCTGATTCAGTTCTGTTTCGTCTGGACCGGATCAAGTATTTACAGTCCCATGTGTGGTTTAGAAGAAGTCCTAATGTGCCTGTCTGTTGTTCAGGCTGTAGTTTCTCCTGATTAGAAGTGTGTCTGTTGTTCAGGTCGTAGTATCCCCTGACTGTCTGGTATTATCAGGCTGAGTCTCTGTCCCTGCCATGCTAGCTGACAGCGCTGCGCGGCATTAGTTAGATGGGTCTGGTCTGTTGTTCAGTCCTAATGTGTCTGTCTGCTAGCTGACTGCGCTGCGTGAGTTAGATAGGTTTGGTCTGTTGTTCAGTGTCTGCCTGCTTAGCTGACAGCGCTGCGTGAGTTAGATAGGTCTGGTCTGTTGTTCAGTGTCTGTCTGCTAGCTGACTACGCTGCGTGAGTTAGATAGGTCTGGTCTGTTGTTCAGTGTCTGTCTGCTAGCTGACTACGCTGCGTGAGTTAGATAGGTTTGGTCTGTTGTTCAGTGTCTGTCTGCTAGCTGACTACGCTGCGTGAGTTAGATAGGTCTGGTCTGTTGTTCAGTGTCTGTCTGCTAGCTGACTACGCTGCGTGAGTTAGATAGGTCTGGTCTGTTGTTCAGTGTCTGTCTGCTAGCTGACTACGCTGCGTGAGTTAGATAGGTCTGGTCTGTTGTTCAGTGTCTGCCTGCTAGCTGACAGCGCTACGCTGCGTTAGTTAGATGGGTCTGTTATTTACCCTGTGAGGAGATGGACAGCAGCAGCTGCTGGGTATTACACTCCTACTCTGTAGTCTCAAATGGCACCCTATTCCCAATATGGTCAGAATAAGTGAACTTTGAAGGGAATAGGGTGCCATTTGAGACACAAACAGGATTGAGACATGAAGATCACTTTATTGGTCAGTTACACACAAGGTCCAACCGAAATGTGGCTTCTGCTTTTAACCAACCCCTCTGAAAGACACACACAGAGGTTTGGGAGAGGTGCTGCGGGCTGGGCGCCTGGGGTTGTGGGGGTTAAGTGCCTTGCTCAAGGGCACAACGGCAGGCAATGGCTCATTCAGGCATTCAGCTCCATTAGTTCCTAGCAATCCAAGTCATTATGACTGATACTGAGTGTTGTAACATGCCAAGAGGTGGTCTATGTAGGTGGTCTACGTAGGGTGGTCTATGTGGGTGGTCAATTTAGGGTGGTCTATGTAGGTAGTCTACGTAGGTGGTCTATGTAGGTGGTCTACATAGGGTTGTCTATGTAGGTGGTTTACGTAGGTGGTCTACGTAGGGTCGTCTATGTAGGTGGTCTTTGTAGGGTGTTCTATGAAGGTGATCTATGTAGGCGGTCCATGTAGGTGGTCTATGTAGGTGGTCTATGTAGGAGGTCTACGTAGGTGGTCTACAAAGGTGGTCTATGTAGGTAGTCTACAAAGGTGGTCTACGAAGGTAGTCTATGTAGGTGGTATATGTAGGGTGGTCTATGTAGGTGGTCTATGTAGGTGGTCTATGTAGGTGGTCTATGTAGGTGGTCCATGTAGGTTGTCTATGTAGGGTGGTCTATGTAGGTGGTCTATGAAGATGGTCTACAAAGGTGGTCTATGTAGGTGGTCCATGTCGGTGGTCTATGTAGGGTGGTCTATGTAGGTGGTCTATGAAGATGGTCTACAAAGGTGGTCTATGTAGGTGGTCTATGTCGGGTGGTCTATGTAGTTGGTCTATGTAGGTGGTCTATGTAGGGTATTCTATGTAGTTGGTCTATGTAGTGTTGTTTTTAAAGAGATTCTCCAGTACTTTTGATGGTCTATGTAGTGTTGTTTTTAAAGAGATTCTCCAGTACTTTTGATGGTCTATGTAGTGTTGTTTTTAAAGAGATTCTCTGGTACTTTTGATGGTCTATGTAGTGTTGTTTTTAAATAGATTCTCCAGTACTTTTGATGGTCTATGTAGTGTTGTTTTTAAAGAGATTCTCCAGTACTTTTGATGGTCTATGTAGTGTTGTTTTTAAAGAGATTCTCTGGTACTTTTGATGGTCTATGTAATTGTTTTTAAAGAGATTCTCCAGTACTTTTGATGGTCTATGTAGTGTTGTTTTTAAAGAGATTCTCTGGTACTTTTGATGGTCTATGTAATTGTTTTTAAAGAGATTCTCCAGTACTTTTGATGGTCTATGTAGTGTTGTTTTTAAAGAGATTCTCCAGTACTTTTGATGGTCTATGTAGTGTTGTTTTTAAATAGATTCTCCAGTACTTTTGATGGTCTGTGTAGTGTTGTTTTTAAAGAGATTCTCCAGTACTTTTGATGGTGTATGTAGTGTTGTTTTTAAATAGATTCTCCAGTACTTTTGATGGTCTGTGTAGTGTTGTTTTTAAATAGATTCTCCAGTACTTTTGATGGTGTATGTAGTGTTGTTTTTAAATAGATTCTCCAGTACTTTTGATGGTCTGTGTAGTGTTGTTTTTAAAGAGATTCTCCAGTACTTTTGTATACTTTTTAGCCAATAGTTTTGAAAGTAGCGCTCATGAGACAAAAGGGGTCCCTGAAAATTGCATACTATGTCACTGCGCTCGCTGTGTGTGCGCATCTTGCTAGCTGTCACTCAAATGGCGAGGGGTTGAAGCTCATTGGTTGGAACTCGAACTGCTAGAGGGCTGGCTCACGTGGAAGGAAATGGCACAGCTTCCAGAAAAACAGGTGCTTTCAAACTAGGGATTTTAGGGCTAATTGTGGTAAAACATAAATTATTCTCATAGATTCTGCATGTTTGAACTACACATTGACACATACAGCCCAAAGTGGGAGGTTTAAGCAATACTGAGCAGTCGCCTGAGCATGTCATTAAAGTACAGACCCCAAATAAAAACAAGCAAGAACAAAAACCCCCACACACACACACACATACACACACACACACACACACAGACACACACACACACACACACACACACACACACACACACACACACACACACACACACACACACACACACACACACACACACAGACACACACACAGACACACACACACACACACACACACAAATAATGTGACTGAGGCACACACCTGTCCAGCCTTTGTGTGTCTGTCCACCTGTTGCCTTCTGGCACGGCTCTGATTTATTTTAAGCTGGGAGGAAATTACATTTCAGAAAGATTCTCATCCACACAGACCAGCACTATACGCCCTGCTACAGCCCAGCACTATACGCCCTGATACAGCCCAGCACTATACGCCCTGCTATAGCCCAGCACTATACGCCCTGATACAGCCCAGCACTATACGCCCTGCTACAGCCCAGCACTATACACCCTGCTACAGCCCAGCACTATACGCCCTGATACAGCCCAGCACTATACGCCCTGATACAGCCCAGCACTATACGCCCTGATACAGCCCAGCACTATACGCCCTGCTACAGCCCAGCACTATACGCCCTGCTACAGCCCAGCACTATACGCCCTGATACAGCCCAGCACTATACGCCCTGCTACAGCCCAGCACTATACGCCCTGTTACAGCCCAGCACTATACGCCCTGATACAGCCCAACACTATACGCCCTGATACAGCCCAGCACTATACGCCCTGCTACAGCCTAGCACTATACGCCCTGATACAGCCCAGCACTATACGCCCTGATACAGCCCAGCACTATACGCCCTGCTACAGCCCAGCAATATACACCCTGCTACAGCCCAGCACTATACGCCCTGATACAGCCCAGCAATATACACCGTGCTACAGCCCAGCACTATACGCCGTGCTACAGCCCAGCACTATACGCCCTGCTACAGCCCAGCACTATACGCCCTGATACAGCCCAGCACTATACGCCCTGATACAGCCCAGCACTATATGCCCTGATACAGCCCAGCACTATACGCCCTGATACAGCCCAGCACTATACACCCTGCTACAGCCCAGCAATATACACCGTGCTACAGCCCAGCACTATACGCCCTGCTACAGCCCAGCACTATACGCCCTGATACAGCCCAGCACTATACGCCCTGATACAGCCCAGCACTATACGCCCTGATACAGCCCAGCACTATACGCCCTGATACAGCCCAACACTATACGCCCTGATACAGCCCAGCACTATACGCCCTGCTACAGCCCAGCACTATACGCCCTGATACAGCCCAGCACTATACGCCCTGATACAGCCCAGCACTATACACCCTGCTACAGCCCAGCAATATACACCGTGCTACAGCCCAGCACTATACGCCCTGCTACAGCCCAGCACTATACGCCCTGATACAGCCCAGCACTATACGCCCTGATACAGCCCAGCACTATACGCCCTGATACAGCCCAGCACTATACGCCCTGATACAGCCCAACACTATACGCCCTGATACAGCCCAGCACTATACGCCCTGCTACAGCCCAGCACTATACGCCCTGCTACAGCCCAGCACTATACGCCCTGATACAGCCCAACACTATACGCCCTGATACAGCCCAGCACTATACGCCCTGCTACAGCCCAGCACTATACGCCCTGATACAGCCCAGCACTATACGCCCTGATACAGCCCAGCACTATACGCCCTGCTACAGCCCAGCAATATACACCCTGCTACAGCCCAGCACTATACGCCCTGATACAGCCCAGCAATATACACCGTGCTACAGCCCAGCACTATACGCCGTGCTACAGCCCAGCACTATACGCCCTGCTACAGCCCAGCACTATACGCCCTGATACAGCCCAGCACTATACGCCCTGATACAGCCCAGCACTATATGCCCTGATACAGCCCAGCACTATACGCCCTGATACAGCCCAGCACTATACACCCTGCTACAGCCCAGCAATATACACCGTGCTACAGCCCAGCACTATACGCCCTGCTACAGCCCAGCACTATACGCCCTGATACAGCCCAGCACTATACGCCCTGATACAGCCCAGCACTATACGCCCTGATACAGCCCAGCACTATACACCCTGCTACAGCCCAGTAATATACACCGTGCTACAGCCCAGCACTATACGCCCTGCTACAGCCCAGCACTATACGCCCTGATACAGCCCAGCACTATACGCCCTGATACAGCCCAGCACTATACGCCCTGATACAGCCCAGCACTATACGCCCTGATACAGCCCAACACTATACGCCCTGATACAGCCCAGCACTATACGCCCTGCTACAGCCCAGCACTATACGCCCTGATACAGCCCAGCACTATACGCCCTGATACAGCCCAGCACTATACGCCCTGCTACAGCCCAGCAATATACACCCTGCTACAGCCCAGCACTATACGCCCTGATACAGCCCAGCAATATACACCGTGCTACAGCCCAGCACTATACGCCGTGCTACAGCCCAGCACTATACGCCCTGCTACAGCCCAGCACTATACGCCCTGATACAGCCCAGCAATATACACCGTGCTACAGCCCAGCACTATACGCCGTGCTACAGCCCAGCACTATACGCCCTGCTACAGCCCAGCACTATACGCCCTGATACAGCCCAGCACTATACGCCCTGATACAGCCCAGCACTATATGCCCTGATACAGCCCAGCACTATACGCCCTGATACAGCCCAGCACTATACACCCTGCTACAGCCCAGCAATATACACCGTGCTACAGCCCAGCACTATACGCCCTGCTACAGCCCAGCACTATACGCCCTGATACAGCCCAGCACTATACGCCCTGATAATGCCCAGCACTATACGCCCTGATACAGCCCAGCACTATACGCCCTGATACAGCCCAACACTATACGCCCTGATACAGCCCAGCACTATACGCCCTGCTACAGCCCAGCACTATACGCCCTGATACAGCCCAGCACTATACGCCCTGATACAGCCCAGCACTATACACCCTGCTACAGCCCAGCAATATACACCGTGCTACAGCCCAGCACTATACGCCCTGCTACAGCCCAGCACTATACGCCCTGATACAGCCCAGCACTATACGCCCTGATACAGCCCAGCACTATACGCCCTGATACAGCCCAGCACTATACGCCCTGATACAGCCCAACACTATACGCCCTGATACAGCCCAGCACTATACGCCCTGATACAGCCCAGCACTATACGCCCTGATACAGCCCAACACTATACGCCCTGATACAGCCCAGCACTATACGCCCTGCTACAGCCCAGCACTATACGCCCTGATACAGCCCAGCACTATACGCCCTGATACAGCCCAGCACTATACACCCTGCTACAGCCCAGCAATATACACCGTGCTACAGCCCAGCACTATACGCCCTGCTACAGCCCAGCACTATACGCCCTGATACAGCCCAGCACTATACGCCCTGATACAGCCCAGCACTACACGCCCTGATACAGCCCAGCACTATACGCCCTGATACAGCCCAACACTATACGCCCTGATACAGCCCAGCACTATACGCCCTGCTACAGCCCAGCACTATACGCCCTGATACAGCCCAGCACTATACGCCCTGATACAGCCCAGCACTATACGCCCTGCTACAGCCCAGCACTATACACCCTGCTACAGCCCAGCACTATACGCCCTTATACAGCCCAGCAATATACACCGTGCTACAGCCCAGCACTATACGCCGAGCTACAGCCCAGCACTATACGCCCTGCTACAGCCCAGCACTATACGCCCTGATACAGCCCAACACTATACGCCCTGATACAGCCCAGCACTATACGCCCTGCTACAGCCCAGCACTATACGCCCTGATACAGCCCAGCACTATACGCCCTGATACAGCCCAGCACTATACACCCTGCTACAGCCCAGCAATATACACCGTGCTACAGCCCAGCACTATACGCCCTGCTACAGCCCAGCACTATACGCCCTGATACAGCCCAGCACTATACGCCCTGATACAGCCCAGCACTATACGCCCTGATACAGCCCAGCACTATACGCCCTGATACAGCCCAACACTATACGCCCTGATACAGCCCAGCACTATACGCCCTGATACAGCCCAGCACTATACGCCCTGATACAGCCCAACACTATACGCCCTGATACAGCCCAGCACTATACGCCCTGCTACAGCCCAGCACTATACGCCCTGATACAGCCCAGCACTATACGCCCTGATACAGCCCAGCACTATACACCCTGCTACAGCCCAGCAATATACACCGTGCTACAGCCCAGCACTATACGCCCTGCTACAGCCCAGCACTATACGCCCTGATACAGCCCAGCACTATACGCCCTGATACAGCCCAGCACTATACGCCCTGATACAGCCCAGCACTATACGCCCTGATACAGCCCAACACTATACGCCCTGATACAGCCCAGCACTATACGCCCTGCTACAGCCCAGCACTATACGCCCTGATACAGCCCAGCACTATACGCCCTGATACAGCCCAGCACTATACGCCCTGCTACAGCCCAGCACTATACACCCTGCTACAGCCCAGCACTATACGCCCTTATACAGCCCAGCAATATACACCGTGCTACAGCCCAGCACTATACGCCGAGCTACAGCCCAGCACTATACGCCCTGCTACAGCCCAGCACTATACGCCCTGATACAGCCCAGCACTATACGCCCTGATACAGCCCAGCACTATACGCCCTGATAAAGCGCAGCACTATACGCCCTGATACAGCCCAGCACTATACACCCTGCTACAGCCCAGCAATATACACCGTGCTACAGCCCAGCACTATACGCCCTGCTACAGCCCAGCACTATACGCCCTGATACAGCCCAGCACTATACGCCCTGATACAGCCCAGCACTATACGCCCTGATACAGCCCAGCACTATACGCCCTGATACAGCCCAGCACTATACGCCCTGATACAGCCCAGCACTATACGCCCTGCTACAGCCCAGCACTATACACCCTGATACAGCCCAGCATTATACGCCCTGATACAGCCCAGCACTATACGCCCTGATACAGCCCAGCACTATATGCCCTGCTACAGCCCAGCACTATACGCCCTGATACAGCCCAGCAATATACACCGTGCTACAGCCCAGCACTATACGCCCTGCTACAGCCCAGCACTATACGTCCTGCTACAGCCCAGCACTATACGCCCTGCTACAGCCCAGCACTATACGCCCTGCTACAGCCCAGCAGTATACGCCCTGCTACAGCCCAGCACTATACGCCCTGATACAGCCCAGCACTATACGCCCTGCTACAGCCCAGCACTATACGCCCTGCTACAGCCCAGCACTATACGCCCTGATACAGCCCAGCACTATACGCCCTGCTACAGCCCAGCACTATACGCCCTGATACAGCCCAACACTATACGCCCTGATACAGCCCAGCACTATACGCCCTGATACAGCCCAGCACTATACGCCCTGATACAGGCCAGCACTATACGCCCTGATACCGCCCAGCACTATACGCCCTGCTACAGCCCAGCACTATACGCCCTGCTACAGCCCAGCACTATACACCCTGCTACAGCCCAGCACTATACGCCCTGCTACAGCCCAGCACTATACGCCCTGATACAGCCCAGCACTATACGCCCTGATACAGCCCAGCAATATACACCGTGCTACAGCCCAGCACTATACGCCGTGCTACAGCCCAGCACTATACGCCCTGCTACAGCCCAGCACTATACGCCCTGATACAGCCCAGCACTATACGCCCTGATACAGCCCAACACTATACGCCCTGATACAGCCCAGCACTATACGCCCTGCTACAGCCCAGCACTATACGCCCTGATACAGCCCAGCACTATACGCCCTGATACAGCCCAGCACTATACGCCCTGCTACAGCCCAGCAATATACACCCTGCTACAGCCCAGCACTATACGCCCTGATACAGCCCAGCAATATACACCGTGCTACAGCCCAGCACTATACGCCGTGCTACAGCCCAGCACTATACGCCCTGCTACAGCCCAGCACTATACGCCCTGATACAGCCCAGCACTATACGCCCTGATACAGCCCAGCACTATATGCCCTGATACAGCCCAGCACTATACGCCCTGATACAGCCCAGCACTATACACCCTGCTACAGCCCAGCAATATACACCGTGCTACAGCCCAGCACTATACGCCCTGCTACAGCCCAGCACTATACGCCCTGATACAGCCCAGCACTATACGCCCTGATACAGCCCAGCACTATACGCCCTGATACAGCCCAGCACTATACACCCTGCTACAGCCCAGCAATATACACCGTGCTACAGCCCAGCACTATACGCCCTGCTACAGCCCAGCACTATACGCCCTGATACAGCCCAGCACTATACGCCCTGATACAGCCCAGCACTATACGCCCTGATACAGCCCAGCACTATACGCCCTGATACAGCCCAACACTATACGCCCTGATACAGCCCAGCACTATACGCCCTGCTACAGCCCAGCACTATACGCCCTGCTACAGCCCAGCACTATACGCCCTGATACAGCCCAACACTATACGCCCTGATACAGCCCAGCACTATACGCCCTGCTACAGCCCAGCACTATACGCCCTGATACAGCCCAGCACTATACGCCCTGATACAGCCCAGCACTATACGCCCTGCTACAGCCCAGCAATATACACCCTGCTACAGCCCAGCACTATACGCCCTGATACAGCCCAGCAATATACACCGTGCTACAGCCCAGCACTATACGCCGTGCTACAGCCCAGCACTATACGCCCTGCTACAGCCCAGCACTATACGCCCTGATACAGCCCAGCACTATACGCCCTGATACAGCCCAGCACTATATGCCCTGATACAGCCCAGCACTATACGCCCTGATACAGCCCAGCACTATACACCCTGCTACAGCCCAGCAATATACACCGTGCTACAGCCCAGCACTATACGCCCTGCTACAGCCCAGCACTATACGCCCTGATACAGCCCAGCACTATACGCCCTGATACAGCCCAGCACTATACGCCCTGATACAGCCCAGCACTATACGCCCTGATACAGCCCAACACTATACGCCCTGATACAGCCCAGCACTATACGCCCTGCTACAGCCCAGCACTATACGCCCTGATACAGCCCAGCACTATACGCCCTGATACAGCCCAGCACTATACACCCTGCTACAGCCCAGCAATATACACCGTGCTACAGCCCAGCACTATACGCCCTGCTACAGCCCAGCACTATACGCCCTGATACAGCCCAGCACTATACGCCCTGATACAGCCCAGCACTATACGCCCTGATACAGCCCAGCACTATACGCCCTGATACAGCCCAACACTATACGCCCTGATACAGCCCAGCACTATACGCCCTGATACAGCCCAGCACTATACGCCCTGATACAGCCCAACACTATACGCCCTGATACAGCCCAGCACTATACGCCCTGCTACAGCCCAGCACTATACGCCCTGATACAGCCCAGCACTATACGCCCTGATACAGCCCAGCACTATACACCCTGCTACAGCCCAGCAATATACACCGTGCTACAGCCCAGCACTATACGCCCTGCTACAGCCCAGCACTATACGCCCTGATACAGCCCAGCACTATACGCCCTGATACAGCCCAGCACTATACGCCCTGATACAGCCCAGCACTATACGCCCTGATACAGCCCAACACTATACGCCCTGATACAGCCCAGCACTATACGCCCTGCTACAGCCCAGCACTATACGCCCTGATACAGCCCAGCACTATACGCCCTGATACAGCCCAGCACTATACGCCCTGCTACAGCCCAGCACTATACACCCTGCTACAGCCCAGCACTATACGCCCTTATACAGCCCAGCACTATACACCGTGCTACAGCCCAGCACTATACGCCGAGCTACAGCCCAGCACTATACGCCCTGCTACAGCCCAGCACTATACGCCCTGATACAGCCCAGCACTATACGCCCTGATACAGCCCAGCACTATACGCCCTGATAAAGCGCAGCACTATACGCCCTGATACAGCCCAGCACTATACACCCTGCTACAGCCCAGCAATATACACCGTGCTACAGCCCAGCACTATACGCCCTGCTACAGCCCAGCACTATACGCCCTGATACAGCCCAGCACTATACGCCCTGATACAGCCCAGCACTATACGCCCTGATACAGCCCAGCACTATACGCCCTGATACAGCCCAGCACTATACGCCCTGATACAGCCCAGCACTATACGCCCTGCTACAGCCCAGCACTATACACCCTGATACAGCCCAGCATTATACGCCCTGATACAGCCCAGCACTATACGCCCTGATACAGCCCAACACTATACGCCCTGATACAGCCCAGCACTATACGCCCTGCTACAGCCCAGCACTATACGCCCTGATACAGCCCAGCACTATACGCCCTGATACAGCCCAGCACTATACACCCTGCTACAGCCCAGCAATATACACCGTGCTACAGCCCAGCACTATACGCCCTGCTACAGCCCAGCACTATACGCCCTGATACAGCCCAGCACTATACGCCCTGATACAGCCCAGCACTATACGCCCTGATACAGCCCAGCACTATACGCCCTGATACAGCCCAACACTATACGCCCTGATACAGCCCAGCACTATACGCCCTGCTACAGCCCAGCACTATACGCCCTGATACAGCCCAGCACTATACGCCCTGATACAGCCCAGCACTATACGCCCTGCTACAGCCCAGCACTATACACCCTGCTACAGCCCAGCACTATACGCCCTTATACAGCCCAGCAATATACACCGTGCTACAGCCCAGCACTATACGCCGAGCTACAGCCCAGCACTATACGCCCTGCTACAGCCCAGCACTATACGCCCTGATACAGCCCAGCACTATACGCCCTGATACAGCCCAGCACTATACGCCCTGATAAAGCGCAGCACTATACGCCCTGATACAGCCCAGCACTATACACCCTGCTACAGCCCAGCAATATACACCGTGCTACAGCCCAGCACTATACGCCCTGCTACAGCCCAGCACTATACGCCCTGATACAGCCCAGCACTATACGCCCTGATACAGCCCAGCACTATACGCCCTGATACAGCCCAGCACTATACGCCCTGATACAGCCCAGCACTATACGCCCTGATACAGCCCAGCACTATACGCCCTGCTACAGCCCAGCACTATACACCCTGATACAGCCCAGCATTATACGCCCTGATACAGCCCAGCACTATACGCCCTGATACAGCCCAGCACTATATGCCCTGCTACAGCCCAGCACTATACGCCCTGATACAGCCCAGCAATATACACCGTGCTACAGCCCAGCACTATACGCCCTGCTACAGCCCAGCACTATACGTCCTGCTACAGCCCAGCACTATACGCCCTGCTACAGCCCAGCACTATACGCACTGCTACAGCCCAGCAGTATACGCCCTGCTACAGCCCAGCACTATACGCCCTGATACAGCCCAGCACTATACGCCCTGCTACAGCCAAGCACTATACGCCCTGCTACAGCCCAGCACTATACGCCCTGATACAGCCCAGCACTATACGCCCTGCTACAGCCCAGCACTATACGCCCTGATACAGCCCAACACTATACGCCCTGATACAGCCCAGCACTATACGCCCTGATACAGCCCAGCACTATACGCCCTGATACAGGCCAGCACTATACGCCCTGATACCGCCCAGCACTATACGCCCTGCTACAGCCCAGCACTATACGCCCTGCTACAGCCCAGCACTATACACCCTGCTACAGCCCAGCACTATACGCCCTGCTACAGCCCAGCACTTTACGCCCTGATACAGCCCAGCACTATACGCCCTGATACAGCCCAGCAATATACACCGTGCTACAGCCCAGCACTATACGCCGTGCTACAGCCCAGCACTATACGCCCTGCTACAGCCCAGCACTATACGCCCTGATACAGCCCAGCACTATACGCCCTGATACAGCCCAGCACTATACGCCCTGCTACAGCCCAGCACTATACGCCCTGCTACAGCCCAGCACTATACGCCCTGCTACAGCCCAGCACTATACGCCCTGCTACAGCCCAGCACTATACGCCCTGCTACAGCCCAGCACTATACGCCCTGCTACAGCCCAGCACTATACGCCCTGCTACAGCCCAGCACTATACGCCCTGCTACAGCCCAGCACTATACGCCCTGCTACAGCCCAGCACTATACGCCCTGCTACAGCCCAGCACTATACGCCCTGCTACAGCCCAGCACTATACGCCCTGCTACAGCCCAGCACTATACGCCCTGATACAGCCCATCACTATACGCCCTGATACAGCCCAGCAATTTACGCCCTGATACAGCCCAGCCCTGCTACAGCCCAGCACTATACACCCTGATACAGCCCAGCACTATACAGCCTGCTACAGCCCAGCCCTGCTACAGCCCAGCCCTGCTACATCCCATCATTATACACCCTGCTACAGCCCAGCACTATACACCCTGCTACAGCCCAGCACTATACACCCTGATACAGCCCAGCACTATACGCCCTGATACAGCCCAGCACTATACGCCCTGATACAGCCCAGCAATATACACCGTGCTACAGCCCAGCACTATACGCCGTGCTACAGCCCAGCACTATACGCCCTGCTACAGCCCAGCACTATACGCCCTGATACAGCCCAGCACTATACGCCCTGATACAGCCCAGCACTATACACCCTGCTACAGCCCAGCACTATACGCCCTGCTACAGCCCAGCACTATACGCCCTGCTACAGCCCAGCACTATACGCCCTGCTACAGCCCAGCACTATACGCCCTGCTACAGCCCAGCACTATACGCCCTGCTACAGCCCAGCACTATACGCCCTGCTACAGCCCAGCACTATACGCCCTGCTACAGCCCAGCACTATACGCCCTGCTACAGCCCAGCACTATACGCCCTGCTACAGCCCAGCACTATACGCCCTGATACAGCCCATCACTATACGCCCTGATACAGCCCAGCAATTTACGCCCTGATACAGCCCAGCCCTGCTACAGCCCAGCACTATACACCCTGATACAGCCCAGCACTATACAGCCTGCTACAGCCCAGCCCTGCTACAGCCCAGCCCTGCTACATCCCATCATTATACACCCTGCTACAGCCCAGCACTATACACCCTGCTACAGCCCAGCACTATACACCCTGCTACAGCCACGCATCCCAGCAGTATATCAAATAAAATCAAATCAAATCAAATGTATTTATATAGCCCTTCGTACATCAGCTGATATCTCAAAGTGCTGTACAGAAACCCAGCCTAAAACCCCAAACAGCAAGCAATGCAGGTGTAGAAGCACGGTGGCTAGGAAAAACTCCCTAGAAAGGCCAAAACCTAGGAAGAAACCTAGAGAGGAACCAGGCTATGTAGGGTGGCCAGTCCTCTTCTGGCTGTGCCGGGTGGAGATTATAACAAAACATGGTCAAGATGTTCAAATGTTCATAAATGACCAGCATGGTCGAATAATAATAAGGCAGAACAGTTGAAACTGGAGCAGCAGCACAGTCAGGTGGACTGGGGACAGCAAGGAGTCATCATGTCAGGTATTCCTGGGGCATGGTCCTAGGGCTCAGGTCCTCCGAGAGAGAGAAAGAGAGAAGGAGAGAATTAGAGAACGCACACCTAGATTCACACAGGACACCGAATAGGACAGGAGAAGTACTCCAGATATAACAAACTGACCCTAGCCCCCCGACACATAAACTACTACTGCAGCATAAATACTGGAGGCTGAGACAGGAGGGGTCAGGAGACACTGTGGCCCATTCCGAGGACACCCCCGGACAGGGCCAAACAGGAAGTATACACCCTGCTACAGCCACGCATCCCAGCATTATACAGCCTGTTACAGCCACGCATCCCAGCAGTATACAGCCTGTTACAGCCACGCATCCCAGCAGTATATACCCTGCTACAGCCACGCATCCCAGCAATATACACCCTGCTACAGCCACGCATCCCAGCAATATACACCCTGCTACAGCCACGCATCCCAGCAGTATACACCCTGCTACAGCCACGCATCCCAGCAATATACACCCTGTTACAGCAACGCATCCCAGCAGTATACAGCCTGCTACAGCCACGCATCCCAGCAATATACACCCTGCTACAGCCACACAGTCCAGCAATATACAGCCTGCTACAGCCACACAGTCCAGCACTGGCCAGTCTTCTATACGTATAGCGCTCTGGTAGTGTGTGAGATCTAGGGCTGGGCGGTATATCGGGTTTGACTATATACCGGTATTGATGCAAGTACCGCTTCGCATTTTATGACGGTATCTCACTGTTTGATTTGTTAAATGTAATACACAACTCTGGCTGGTATAATGTCAATTTTTATAGTTTACTACATTTGTTACTTGAGTCTCTCCTCCTGCTGCTGCATGCGACTAACCACACCAAGCCCTGCCCCCTGGTACTCAAGGAGAGAACAGTGGCTCGACCAGAGAGTCATGAGCACTTTCATGTCATTCACTCTATTTGGTCATATACATCAAGTGTTGGTGACACGCTGCTTTCCAGAAGCGCTCTATAATCACACTTAGTTTGTGTATTTTGTTGTCTGTTAGTTTATTTTCTTGCTAAAATAATTTGTGTTAGCCTATAATGCTAATCGCTAGTTAGCTGGCTAGCTGGATTGATAAATGTACAGAAATTCTGCACTGCCCTCTAGTGTTATAGAAGGTAACTACACCCTGCACTGCCCTCTAGTGTTATGGAAGGTAACTACACCCTGCACTGCCCTCTAGTGTTATGGAAGGTAACTACACCCTGCACTGCCCTCTAGTGTTATAGAAGGTAACTACACCCTGCACTGCCCTCTAGTGTTATAGAAGGTAAGTACACCCTGCACTGCCCTCCAGTGTTACAGAAGGTAACTACACCCTGCACTGCCCTCTAGTGTTAGGGAAGGTAACTACACCCTGGACTGCCCTCCTAGTGTTACAGAAGATAACTACACCCTGCACTGCCCTCTAGTGTTATAGAATGTAACTACACCTTGCACTGCCCTCTAGTGTTATAGAAGGTAACTACACCCTGCACTGCCCTCTAGTGTTATAGAAGGTAACTACACCCTGCACTGCCCTCTGGTGTTAGGGAAGGTTATTACACCCTTCACTACCCTCTAGTGTAGGGAAGGTAACTACACCCTGCACTGCCCTCCAGTGTTACAGAAGGTAACCCTGCACTACCCTCTAGTGTTACAGAAGGTAACCCTGCACTACCCTCTAGTGTTATAGAAGGTAACTACACCCTGCACTGCCTTCTAGTGTTAGGGAAGGTAACTACACCCTGCACTTCCCTCTATTGTTAAATAAGAAGAAGAAGCCACTGCTCCAAAACCGCATAAAAAGTCTGACTACAGTTTGCAATTGCACATGCAACAACAATTGTACTTTTTTGAGAAATGTCCTCTGGCCTGATGAAACAAAAATAGAACTGTTTGGCCATAATGACTATCGTTATGTTTGGAGGAAAAAGAGGGAGGCTTGCAAGCCGAAGAACACCATCCCAACTGTGAAGCAAGGGGGTGGCAGCATCATGTTGTGGGGGTGCTTTGCTGCATGAGGAACTGATGCACTTAACAAAATAGATGACATCATGAGGCGGGAAAATTACGTGGATATATTGAAGCAACATCTCAAGACATCAGTCAGAAACTTAAATCTTGGTCACAAATGGGTCTTCCAAATGGACAATGACCCCAAGTATACTTCCAAAATTGTGGCAAATGGCTTAACAACCTGTTATGGATGATGCGAATTTTCCCAGCTTTTTGTTAAAAATCGCGCAACATTTCAAAGTCCTGCTACTCATGCCAGGAATATAGTATATGCATATGATAAGTATGTGTGGATAGAAAACACTCTGAAGTTTCTAAAACTGGTTAAATCGGGTCTGTGGCTATAACAGAACCTGTTTAGGAGTAAAAATCCCTGGTAAAACTGTTTACCAAAAACAAAATCAAAAATATTCGTCCGCCATTCAATGAATTGTTTAAGACGAGAGAAAATATATGCGAACCCCTGTAAACGCCTACAGCTTCCACACGATGTCACCATTGCTATCAATATCAGAATTTATCCTTGGTTACAACACGAATAGACCCCTCCCTTCTTGTGGCGCACCACAGTATGTTGTGAAACTGAAAAAATGGACGATGTTTTCCAGACTTGCTGCTATCGAATACAGATCGCCCCGTGATCAATTTGTTACATCATTAACGTTTATTAATACCTAAAGTTGGTTTAGAAACGTCGTTTGAAGTGATTTGTAAAAGTTTATAGGCGACTTTTGTAAAAGTGTGATTTGTAAAAGTTTATAGGCGACTTTTGTTAAAAAGTGACGTTGCGTCTTGTAAATGGACTTTTTGCAGCATCAGACTGGCCTTCAGCAAATGACATTTTGGGTATACAATGACGGATTTAATTGGGAAAAAGACCAAATTGTGATGTTTATGGGACATATAGGAGTGCCAACAAAGAAGCTCGTCCAAGGTAATGAATGTTTTATATTTTATTTCTGCGTTTTGGGTAGCGCCGGCTACCGCAAAATCTGTTGTTTACGTGTCGTGCTGGTATTTTGGGGGGTGCATGCTATCAGATAATAGCTTCTCATGCTTTCGCCGAAAAGCATTTTACAAATCTGACTTGGTGGCTAGATTCACAACGAGTGTAGCTTTAATTCAGTACCTTGCATGTGTATTTTTATGAAAGTTTGAGATTTAACGAGTACTAAGTAAAGTACTATAGGTGGCGCTCTGAAATTTCCGCTGAGCGGTCCCTGTACAGGGACCACCTCCATAAAAGGTTGTTAAGGACAACAAAGTCAAGGCATTGGAGTGTCCATCACAAAGCCCTGACCTCAATCCTATAGAAAATGTGTGTGCAGAACTGAAAAAGCGCGTGCGAGCCAGGAGGCCTACAAACCTGACTCAGTTATACCAGCTCTGTCAGGTGGAATGGGCCTAAATTCACCCAACTTATTGTGGAAAGCTTGTGGAAGGCTACCCGAAACATTTGACCAAAATTAAACAATTTAAAGGCAATGCTACCAAATACTAATTTGAGTGTATGTAAACTTTTGACCCACTGGGAATGTGATGAAAGAAATAAAAGCTGAAATAAATAATTTTAATAATAAATAATAATAAAATTCTCTACTATTATTCTGACATTTCACATTCTTAAAATAAATTGGTGATCCTAACTGACCTAAGACATTGAATTTTTACTAGGATTTAATGTCAGGAATTTTAAATTACTGAGTTTAAATGTATTTGCCTAAGGTGTATGTAAACTTCCAACATCAACTGTATATACAGGGTGTACCGGTACAGAGTCAATGTGCGGGGGCACCAGTTAGACAAGGTAATTGAGGTAATATGTACATGTAGGTAGAGTTATTAAAGTGACTATGCATAGATAATAACAGAGAGTAGCAGCAGCGTAAAGGGGTGCAATGCAAATAGTCTGGGTAGCCATTTGATTAGATGTTCAGGAGTCTCATGGCTTGGGGGTAGAAGCTGTTTATGATCATTTGGACCTAGACTTAGCACTCTGGTGCCGCTTGCCATGCGGACGCAGAGAGAACAGTCTATGACTAGGTTGGCTGTAGTCTTTGACACTTTTTAGGGCATTCCTATGACAACACATAGTTTAGAGGTCCTGGATGGCAGGAAGCTTTGCCCCGGTGATGTACTGGGCCGTACTCACTACCCTCTGTATTGCCTTGCGGTAAGAGGCTGAGCAGTTGCTATACCAGGTGGTGATGCAACCCGTCAGGATGCTTTCGATGGTGCAGCTGTAAAACCTTTTGAGGATCTGATGACCCACGACAAATCTTTTCAGTCTCCTGAAGGGGAAAAGGCTTTGTCGTGCCCTCTTTGCGACTGTCTTAGTGTGTTTGTTGGTGATGTGGACACCAAGGAACTTGAAGTTCTCAATCTGTTCCACTGCAGCCCCGTCAATGAGAATGGGAGTGTGCTCGGTCCTCCTTTTCCTATAGTCCACAATCATCTTCTTTGTCTTGATCAGGTTGAGGGAGAGGTTGATGTCCTAGCACCACACAGCCAGGTTTTGACCTCCTCCCTATAGGCTATCTCATCGCTGTTGGTGATCAGGCCTACCACTGCTGTGTCATCGGCAAACTTGATGATGTTGGAGTCGTGCCTGGTCGTGCAGTCATGAGTGAACAAAGAGTATAGGAGGGGACTGAGTACTCACCCCTGAGTGGCCCCTGTGTTGAGGATCAGCGTGGCGGATGTGTTGTTACCTACCCTTACCATCTGTGTGGAGTGCAATAGAGATTGCATCATCTGTGGATCTGTTGGGGCGGTATGCAAATTGGAGTGGGTCTAGGGTTTCTGGGATAATGGTGTTGATGTGAGCCATGACCAGCCTTTCAAAGCACTTTATGGCTACAGACGTGAGTGCTACGGGTCGGTAGCCATTTAGGCAGGTTGCCTTAGTGTTCTTGAGCACAGTGACTATGGTGGTCTGCTTGAAACATGTTGGTATTACAGACTCAGTCAGGGTCAGGTTGAAAATGAAGACACTTTTTAAAAATGTTTTAATTTAACTAGGCAAGTCAGTTAAATAACAGATTATTATTTACAATGACGGCCTACCCCAGCCAATTGTGAGCCACCCTATGGGACTCTCAATCACAGCCGGATGTGATTCAGCCTGGATTTGAACCAGGAACTGTAGCGATACCTCTTGCACTGAAATGCAGTGCCTTAGACCACTGTACCACTCGGGAACCCAGTTGGTTAGCGCATGCATGGAGTACACGTCCTGTTGATTCGTCTGGCCCTGCAGCCATGTGAATGATGACTTGTTTAAAGGTCTTACTCACATTGGATATAGAAAGTGTGATCACACAGTTGTCCGTAACAGCTGATGCTCTCATGCATGCTTCAGTGTTACTTACCTTGAGGTGAGCAAAGAAGTAATTTAGCTTGTCTTGTAGGCTCTCTTGTAGCTTTCAGCTGTGCTTCCCTTTGTAGTCTGTAGTAGTTTGCAAGCCCTGCCACATCCGACGAACGACAGAGCCGATGTAGTACGATTCAATCTTATTCCTGTACTGAAGCTTTGCCTGTTTGATGGTTCGTCAGAGGGCATAGAGGGATTTCTTATAAGCTTCCGGGCTATGTCCTGCTCCGTGAAAGTGGCAGCTCTACCAATTAGCTAAGTGCGAATGTTGCCTGTAATCCACTGCTTCTGGTTGAGGTATGTACATATGCGGTCACTGTGGGGACGACGTCATCGATGCAGTTATTGATGAAGTCACTGATGTGGTGTACTCCTCAATGCCATTGGAAGAATCCCGGAACATATTCCAGTCTGTGTTAGCAAAACAGTCCTGTAGCTTAGCATCTGCTTCATCTGACCAATTTCTTATTGACCGAGTCACTGGTGCTTCCTGCTTTAATTTTTGTTTTTAAGCAGGAATCAGGAGGATATAATTATGGTTAGATTTGCCAACTGGAGGGCGAGGAAGAGCTTTATATGCGTCTCTGTGTGTGGAGTAAAGGTGGTCTATAGTTTTTCCCCCTCTGGTCACATTTAACATGCTGGTAGAAATGAGGTAAAAAGGATTTGAGTTTCCTTGCATTAAAATTCCAGGCTACTAAGAGCTCCGCCTCTGGGTGGGCGTTTTCTTATTTGCTTATGAGCGTCACCTTTTGATGAATGTTTTCCTGTTTACTTATGGCCGTTTACAGCTCATTGAGTGCGGTCTAAGTATCAGCATCGGTTTGTGGTGGTATGTAGACATTTACGAAAAGATGAAACTCTTGGTAAATAATGTGGTCTACATCTTATCATGAGATACTCTACCTCAGACAGGCAAAACCTCGAGACTTCCTTAGATTTCGAAAACCACCTGTTGTTTACAAATATACATAGACCTCCACCCCTTGTCTAACGAGAGGCCGCTGTTCTATCCTGCAGAAAAAGTTTAAAACCCACCAGCTGTGTGTTAATCATGTCGTTGTTCAGCCACGACTCTGTGAAACATAAGATATTACAGTTTTTAATGTCCCATTGGTAGGATATACGTTCTCGTAGTTAGTCAGTTTTACAATAGATTGATTATACGTTGACTAAATCAAATCAAATGTTATTTGTCACATACACATGGTTAGCAGATGTTAATGCGAGTGTAGCGAAATGCTTGTGCTTCTAGTTCCGACAGTGCAGTAATAACCAACAAGTAATCTAGCTAACAATTCCAAAACTACTACCTTATAGACACAAGTGTAAGGGGATAAAGAATATGTACATAAAGATATATGAATGAGTGATGGTACAGAGCAGCATAGTCAAGATTCAGTAGATGGTATTGAGTACAGTTTATACATATGAGATGAGTATGTAAACAAAGTGGCATAGTTAAAGTGGCTAGTGATACATCTATTACACAAAGATGCAGTAGATGATATAGAGTACAGTATATACGTATACATATGAGATGAATAATGTAGGGTATGTAAACATTATATTAGGTAGCATTGTTTAAAGTGGCTAGTGATATATTTTACATAATTTTCCATCAATTCCTATTATTAAAGTGGCTGGAGTTGAGTCAGTGTGTTGGCAGCAGCCACTCAATGTTAGTGGTGGCTGTTTAACAGTCTGATGGCCTTGAGATAGAAGCTGTTTTTCAGTCTCTCGGTCCCAGCTTTGATGCACCTGTACTGACCTCGCCTTCTGGATGATAGCGGGGTGAACAGGCAGTGGCTCGGGTGGTTGTTGTCCTTGATGATCTTTATGGCCTTCCTGTGACATCGGGTGGTGTAGGTGTCCTGGAGGGCAGGTAGTTTGCCCCCGGTGATGCGTTGTGCAGACCTCACTACCCTCTGGAGAGCCTTACGGTTGTGGGCGGAGCAGTTGCCGTACCAGGCGGTGATACAGCCTGGCAGGATGCTCTCGATTGTGCATCTGTAGAAGTTTGTGAGTGCTTTTGGTGACAAGCCGAATTTCTTCAGCCTCCTGAGGTTGAAGAGGAGCTGCTGCGCCTTCTTCACAATGCTGTCTGTGTGGGTGGACATATTCAGTTTGTCTGTGATGTGTACGCCGAGGAACTTAAAACTTACTACCCTCTCCACTACTGTTCCATCGATGTGGATAGGGGGGTGTTCCCTCTGCTGTTTTCTGAAGTCCACAATCATCTCCTTAGTTTTGTTGACGTTGAGTGTGAGGTTATTTTCCTGGAGTGGGTCTAGGGTGTCAGGTAGGGTGGAGGTGATATGGTCCTTGACTAGTCTCTCAAAGCACTTCATGATGACGGAAGTGAGTGCTACGGGGCGGTAGTCGTTTAGCTCAGTTACCTTAGCTTTCTTGGGAACAGGAACAATGGTGGCCCTCTTGAAGCATGTGGGAACAACAGACTGGGATAGGGATTGATTGAATATGTCCGTAAACACACCAGCCAGCTGGTCTGCGCATGCTCTGAGGGCGCGGCTGGGGATGCCGTCTGGGCCTGCAGCCTTGCGAGGGTTAACACGTTTAAATGTTTTCCTCACGTTGGCTGCAGTGAAGGAGAGTCCGCATGCTTTGGTTGCAGGCTGTGTCAGTGGCACTGTATTGTCCTCAAAGCGGGCAAAAAAGTTATTTAGTCTGCCTGGGAGCAAGACATCCTGGTCCGTGACGGGGCTAGTTTTCTTTTTGTAATCCGTGATTGACTGTAGACCCTGCCATATACCTCTTGTGTCTGAGCCGTTGAATTGAGATTCTACTTTGTCTCTATACTGACGCTTAGCTTGTTTGATTGCCTTGCGGAGGGAATAGCTACACTGTTTGTATTCGGTCATATTTCCGGTCACCTTGCCCTGATTAAAAGCAGTGGTTCGCGCTTTCAGTTTCACGCGAATGCTGCCATCAATCCACAGTTTCTGGTTTGGGAATGTTTTAATCATTGCTATGGGAACAACATCTTCAACGCACGTTCTAATGAACTCGCTCACCGAATCATCGTATTCGTCAATGTTGTTGTTTGATGCAATACGAAACATATCCCAGTCCACGTGATGGAAGCAGTCTTGGAGTGTGGAATCAGATTGGTCGGACCAGCGTTGAACAGACCTCAGCGCAGGAGCTTCTTGTTTTAGTTTCTGTCTGTAGGCAGGGATCAACAAAATGGAGTCGTGGTCAGCTTTTCCGAAAGGAGAGCGGGGCAGGGCCTTATATGCGTCGCGGAAGTTAGAATAGCAATGATCCAAGGTTTTTTCCAGCCCTGGTTGCGCAATCGATATGCTGATACAATTTAGGGAGTCTTGTTTTCAGATTAGCCTTGTTAAAATCCCCAGCTACAATGAATGCAGCCATATGGATTCCAGTTTGCAAAGAGTCAAATAAAGTTCGTTCAGAGCCATCGACTAATAGGACCGATGGTGAAGGTAGATTACACTCTCGGCGATGAATCCTAACAAGGCACCCGGATCTTCGTCCACGATACCTCCATCTCTTTCTGCTGCAAATGACAGGGGTGAGGGCCTTGTCGGGCGTTGGAAGTAAATCCCATCCGACTCATTGAAGAAAACGTATTCTTCCAGTATGTGGTGAGTAATCGCTGTCCTGATATCTAGAATATCTTTTCGGTCATGAGACACGGTGGCAGAAACATTATGTACAAAATAACTTACAAATTACGCAAAAAAACATACACAATAGCACAATTGGTTACAGGATCGTAAAAACGTAGCCATCTCCAGCGGCACCATTCTCGTTCACGGATGAATCCCTGTTTCAACTGTACGGGGCAGATGGCAGAGTGCGTGTATTGCGTTGTGTGGGTGAGCAGTTTGCTGATGTCAACATTGTGAACAGAGTAGGGCTGTTATGGTGACTGTATTACTGCCACACCGGCGGTCACGAGTCAGGACTGCAGTCCAATGCCACATGACCGTTTAGTCACCGTAATTAGGCTTCTCCAAGCTTTGATGCTGCTGATGGTCATTAGTATCCTACCAAACATGCTAACTGCCTGGTACTCAGCACTCTATTGTCTCGCTAATCACTCTGACATCAATGCAAATGTAATGGAAAATCTAATCAAACACTTCATGAGAACCCATGAGCTCATGTTGAGCAACATTTCCATAGGCTATGCAATTGTGTGATGAAACAGTGATGGCCTCTCTTAAAAAGAAGAGCATCCCGTCAGCTTTATATATGCCTTCTATATTTATTTCTCAACTTTCCTAATATTAAGCATGTTGCTTCTCTTTACAGCAGGAGAATAGCGTACCTGGCTGGCATGAAAATAAACATCAGGGAAAAGTGTCCTCCGTTTGCTATTTAAGTTTATAGATGACTTTCTCCTGTTTTGATACAGGTGCATGATAATGGTCCATTCTAAATCAAACAAATTTCACACATATATTATTTTGTATATGTAAAGACAAGATTAAATCAAGAATAGTCTGATGGGTGACAATATTAGCCTATCAATTGTGAATGATATACTGTATTATCACTCGTGAATGATGCCCAGCATAAGAAACAATGCCTTTTCTTTGTGATAAAAAAAGAAAAATCATAGTCACACATGTAGCCCAGCCTATAGGCCTACATGTTTTGATGAGATTTGTATCAGAACTTAAGTGCTGAAATAACTTCTTAAAATTAAGCAGATTAACCTGCTTTACAACGGGTGTAGAGTCTAACTGGCATACATAAGCTGCATGTGAGTTTCAAGTTTGGGGAAATCAATTTCCCCTTAAAAATGCATCATTTTAATAAAAGCATTACCCGCATAATCGCAATTGCGGTCACCTTTGATAATGGTGTTTTTCTGCTAATGGAACATTTGCACTTATAGCCTATGTGCATTGCTGCGCTTATAATGTGAAGAAATAGTTGAATAGTTTATCAGCATTTTTAGATAAATGTTCTAATCTGTTGCTCATTGCTTAAAACAGTTTTTTTTAACGCTAGTGGTTGTATTCATTTGGGATGTATCGCATCCCTCAACTGCCCCAGACTATGTTTGAATATTTATTCTTCGAACAGAATAGAATAAGGTCAACTTTTGGACTATGGGGGATAATAGATTGACATAGTCTCGTGCTTTTGCTGTTCGTTAAACCTAGTCATCTTGTTGGCTGACGATAGGTAAATTCTTCCAATATCTTCAATATGCGGCGCCACGGAATTGGATATGAATGTGAGCAGTTGCATCCCAGATGTGTCTGTCTTTACTTGTAGAGTGTGAGAAAGACCAGATCACGTGATGGAGAGCCATGTGAGTGAGAGAAGGGAACAACAGCAGCACTCAGGGCGAAGAGAACAACAGCAGCACTCAGGGAGAAGGGAACAACAGCAGCACTCAGGGAGAAGGGAACAACAGCAGCACTCAGGAAGAAGGGAACAACAGCAGCACTCAGGGAAAAGGGAACAACAGCAGCACTCAGGGAGAAGGGAACAACAGTAGCACTCAGGGCGAAGGGAACAACAGCAGCACTCAGGGAGAAGGGAACAACAGCAGCACTCAGGGCGAAGGGAACAACAGTAGCACTCAGGGAGAAGGGAACAACAGCAGCACTCAGGGAGAAGGGAACAACAGCAGGGCGAAGGGAACAACAGCAGCACTCAGGGAGAAGGGAACAACAGCAGCACTCAGGGAGAAGGGAACAACAGCAGCACTCAGGGTGAAGGGAACAACAGTAGCACTCAGGGAGAAGGGAACAACAGCAGCACTCAGGGTGAAGGGAACAACAACAGCACTCAGGGAGAAGGGAACAACAGCAGCACTCAGGGAGAAGGAAATTATAATTCTTATATTCATCACAATGGCCACTGGCTGCAAAAGGCCTGGATTTTTTTAGTGGACATTACAAACACACAAAGGGGATGTCACCAGGACAATTTGGAGGCATTATCAAGTGCTTGTCAAATTGTGAATGAGAGAGACTGATAAAGTGTGTACATCCTGCGCAAAAAACAAAGCATGCAACTTTTTTCAAAATCATCGTTAGAGTTGCATCATGCAGCCGTAGAATGTATTAAAAATCAAAACATATAGCCCAACATTTGTATCGCAACTAAAGTGGCATAGATAGCTCTAAAGGGCTAAGGGACTTAATACTATCACAACTCAGGATAAGACCCAGATGCAGACAGGAAGCAGACCGTTCGAATTGTAGATGTTTATTACACAACAGGGGGCAGGCAAACGGTAGGTCAAGGCCAGGCAGAGGTCTGTTATTCAAGGAGGCATCAATCAGGGACAGAACGGCAGGAAGGCTCAGGGCAGGCAGAAAAATCAGAACTAGAAAACAGAAACTAGAGATACTGGAAAACAGGAAAATATGCTGGTAAGATTTGACAAGACAAATTGGCAACTGACAAGCAGAAAACACAGGTATAAATACACAGGGGATAATGGAGGAAAATGGGAAACACCAGGTGGGGGGTGGAGACAAGTACAAGACAGGTGAAACAGATCAGGATGTGACGAATACAATTGTATTCCAGCCACATGTGAAGCTCCATGGGAAATAAATATGAAAAGTTGAAGTGGAATGGTGGAGAGGAAGAAAAACAAAGAGAACACTTGCAGAAGACTGAAACATATCATGGCTGTCACGTACACCCCTGTCTGATTACCTTCCCTATATCCATCACTCTCACGTACACCCCTGTCTGATTACCTTCCCTATATCCATCACTCTCACGTACACCCCTGTCTGATTATCTTCCCTATATCCATCACTCTCACGTACACCCCTGTCTGTTTACCTTCCTTATATCCATCACTCTCACGTACACCCCTGTCTGATTATCTTCCCTATATCCATCACTCTCACGTACACCCCTGTCTGATTATCTTCCCTATATCCATCACTCTCACGTACACCCCTGTCTGTTTACCTTCCTTATATCCATCACTCTCACGTACACCCCTGTCTGATTATCTTCCCTATATCCTTCACTCTCGTTGGTTCCTTCTGTCTGATTACCTTCCCTAAATCCATCACTCCCTTTCGTTCTTCCTGTCTGATTACCTTCCCTATATCCATCACTCTCACGTACACCCCTGTCTGATTATCTTCCCTATATCCATCACTCTCACGTACACCCCTGTCTGTTTACCTTCCTTATATCCATCACTCTCACGTACACCCCTGTCTGATTATCTTCCCTATATCCATCACTCTCACGTACACCCCTGTCTGATTATCTTCCCTATATCCATCACTCTCACGTACACCCCTGTCTGTTTACCTTCCTTATATCCATCACTCTCACGTAGACCCCTGTCTGATTATCTTCCCTATATCCTTCACTCTCGTTGGTTCCTTCTGTCTGATTACCTGCCCTATATCCATCACTCTCTTTGGTTCTTCCTGCCTTATTACCTTCCCTATATCCATCACTCTCATTTGGTTCCTTCTGTCTGATAACCTTCCCTATATCCATCACTCCCTTTGGTTCTTCCTGTCTGATTACCTTCCCTAAATCCGTCACTCCCTTTGGTTCTTCCTGTCTGATTACCTTCCCTAAATCCGTCACTCCCTTTGGTTCTTCCTGTCTGATTACCTTCCCTAAATCCATCACTCCTTTTCGTTCTTCCTGTCTGATTACCTTCCCTAAATCCTTCACTCCCTTTGGTTCTTCCTGTCTGATTACCTTCCCTATATCCATCACTCCCTTTCGTTCTTCCTGTCTGATTACCTTCCCTATATCCATCACTCCCTTTCGTTCTTCCTGTCTGATTACCTTCCCTATATCCATCACTCTCTTTGGTTCTTCCTGTCTGATTACCTTCCCTATATCCATCACGCCCTTTCATTCTTCCTGTCTGATTATCTTCCCTATATCCATCACTCTCTTTCGTTCTTCCTGTCTGATTACCTTCCCTAAATCCGTCACTCTCTTTGGTTCTTCCTGTCTGATTATCTTCCCTAAATCCATCACTCCCTTTCGTTCTTCCTGCCTGATTACCTTCCCTAAATCCGTCACTCTCTTTCGTTCTTCCTGTCTGATTACCTTCCCTATATCCATCACTCTCTTTGGTTCTTCCTGTCTGATTACCTTCCCTAAATCCATCACTCTCTTTGGTTCTTCCTGTCTTATTATCTTCCCTAAATCCATCACTCTCTTTCGTTCTTCCTGCCTGATTACCTTCCCTAAATCCATCAATCTCTTTGGTGCTTCCTGTCTGATTACCTTCCCTAAATCCATCACTCTCTTTGGTTCTTCCTGCCTGATTACCTTCCCTATATCCATCACTCTCTTTGGTTCTTCCTGCCTGATTACCTTCCCTATATCCATCACTCTCTTTGGTTCCTTCTGCCTGATTACCTTCCCTAAATCCATCACTCTCTTTGGTTCCTTCTGTCTGATTACCTGCCCTATATCCATCACTCTCTTTGGTTCTTCCTGCCTGATGACCTTCCCTATATCCATCACTCTCTTTGGTTATTCCTGCCTGATTACCTTCCCTATATCCATCACTCTCTTTGGTTCTTCCTGCCTGATTACCTGCCCTATATCCATCACTCTCTTTGGTTCTTCTTGCCTGATTACCTTCCCTATATCCATCACTCTCTTTGGTTCCTTCTGCCTGATTACCTTCCCTAAATCCATCACTCTCTTTGGTTCCTTCTGTCCGATTACCTGCCCTATATCCATCACTCTCTTTGGTTCTTCCTGCCTGATTACCTTCCCTATATCCATCACTCTCTTTGGTTCTTCCTGCCTGATTACCTTCACTATATCCATCACTCTCTTTGGTTCCTTCTGCCTGATTACCTTCCCTAAATCCATCACTCTCTTTGGTTCCTTCTGTCTGATTACCTGCCCTATATCCATCACTCTCTTTGGTTCTTCCTGCCTGATGACCTTCCCTATATCCATCACTCTCTTTGGTTATTCCTGCCTGATTACCTTCCCTATATCCATCACTCTCTTTGGTTCTTCCTGCCTGATTACCTGCCCTATATCCATCACTCTCTTTGGTTCTTCTTGCCTGATTACCTTCCCTATATCCATCACTCTCTTTGGTTCCTTCTGCCTGATTACCTTCCCTAAATCCATCACTCTCTTTGGTTCCTTCTGTCCGATTACCTGCCCTATATCCATCACTCTCTTTGGTTCTTCCTGTCTGATTACCTTCCCTAAATCCATCACTCTCTTTGGTTCTTCCTGTCTTATTATCTTCCCTAAATCCATCACTCTCTTTCGTTCTTCCTGCCTGATTACCTTCCCTAAATCCATCAATCTCTTTGGTGCTTCCTGTCTGATTACCTTCCCTAAATCCATCACTCTCTTTGGTTCTTCCTGCCTGATTACCTTCCCTATATCCATCACTCTCTTTGGTTCTTCCTGCCTGATTACCTTCCCTATATCCATCACTCTCTTTGGTTCCTTCTGCCTGATTACCTTCCCTAAATCCATCACTCTCTTTGGTTCCTTCTGTCTGATTACCTGCCCTATATCCATCACTCTCTTTGGTTCTTCCTGCCTGATGACCTTCCCTATATCCATCACTCTCTTTGGTTATTCCTGCCTGATTACCTTCCCTATATCCATCACTCTCTTTGGTTCTTCCTGCCTGATTACCTGCCCTATATCCATCACTCTCTTTGGTTCTTCTTGCCTGATTACCTTCCCTATATCCATCACTCTCTTTGGTTCCTTCTGCCTGATTACCTTCCCTAAATCCATCACTCTCTTTGGTTCCTTCTGTCCGATTACCTGCCCTATATCCATCACTCTCTTTGGTTCTTCCTGCCTGATTACCTTCCCTATATCCATCACTCTCTTTGGTTCTTCCTGCCTGATTACCTTCACTATATCCATCACTCTCTTTGGTTCCTTCTGCCTGATTACCTTCCCTAAATCCATCACTCTCTTTGGTTCCTTCTGTCTGATTACCTGCCCTATATCCATCACTCTCTTTGGTTCTTCCTGCCTGATGACCTTCCCTATATCCATCACTCTCTTTGGTTATTCCTGCCTGATTACCTTCCCTATATCCATCACTCTCTTTGGTTCTTCCTGCCTGATTACCTGCCCTATATCCATCACTCTCTTTGGTTCTTCTTGCCTGATTACCTTCCCTATATCCATCACTCTCTTTGGTTCCTTCTGCCTGATTACCTTCCCTAAATCCATCACTCTCTTTGGTTCCTTCTGTCCGATTACCTGCCCTATATCCATCACTCTCTTTGGTTCTTCCTGCCTGATTACCTTCCCTATATCCATCACTCTCTTTGGTTGTTCCTGCCTGATTACCTTCCCTATATCCATCACTCTCTTTGGTTCTTCCTGCCTTATTACCTTCCCTAAATCCATCACTTTCTTTGGTTATTCCTGCCTGATTACCTTCCCTATATCCATCAATCTCTTTGGTTCTTCCTGCCTGATTACCTTCCCTAAATCCATCACTCCCTTTCGTTCTTCCTGTCTGATTACCTTCCCTAAATCCGTCACTCTCTTTCGTTCTTCCTGTCTGATTACCTTCCCTATATCCATCACTCTCTTTGGTTCTTCCTGTCAGATTACCGTCCCTAAATCCATCACTCCCTTTGGTTCTTCCTGTCTGATTACCTTCCCTATATCCATCACTCCCTTTCGTTCTTCCTGTCTGATTACCTTCCCTATATCCATCACTCCCTTTCGTTCTTCCTGTCTGATTAACTTCCCTAAATCCATCACTCTCTTTGGTTCTTCCTGTCTGATTACCTTCCCTATATCCATCACGCCCTTTCATTCTTCCTGTCTGATTATCTTCCCTATATCCATCACTCTCTTTCGTTCTTCCTGTCTGATTACCTTCCCTAAATCCGTCACTCACCTTTCGTTTTTCCTGTCTGATTACCTTCCCTATATCCATCACTCTCTTTGGTTCTTCCGGTCTGATTACCTTCCCTAAATCCATCACTCCCTTTCGTTCTTCCTGTCTGATTACCTTCCCTAAATCCGTCACTCTCTTTGGTTCTTCCTGTCTGATTATCTTCCCTAAATCCATCACTCCCTTTCGTTCTTCCTGCCTGATTACCTTCCCTAAATCCGTCACTCTCTTTCGTTCTTCCTGTCTGATTACCTTCCCTATATCCATCACTCTCTTTGGTTCTTCCTGTCTGATTACCTTCCCTAAATCCATCACTCTCTTTGGTTCTTCCTGTCTTATTATCTTCCCTAAATCCATCACTCTCTTTCGTTCTTCCTGCCTGATTACCTTCCCTAAATCCATCAATCTCTTTGGTGCTTCCTGTCTGATTACCTTCCCTAAATCCATCACTCTCTTTGGTTCTTCCTGCCTGATTACCTTCCCTATATCCATCACTCTCTTTGGTTCTTCCTGCCTGATTACCTTCCCTATATCCATCACTCTCTTTGGTTCCTTCTGCCTGATTACCTTCCCTAAATCCATCACTCTCTTTGGTTCCTTCTGTCTGATTACCTGCCCTATATCCATCACTCTCTTTGGTTCTTCCTGCCTGATGACCTTCCCTATATCCATCACTCTCTTTGGTTATTCCTGCCTGATTACCTTCCCTATATCCATCACTCTCTTTGGTTCTTCCTGCCTGATTACCTGCCCTATATCCATCACTCTCTTTGGTTCTTCTTGCCTGATTACCTTCCCTATATCCATCACTCTCTTTGGTTCCTTCTGCCTGATTACCTTCCCTAAATCCATCACTCTCTTTGGTTCCTTCTGTCCGATTACCTGCCCTATATCCATCACTCTCTTTGGTTCTTCCTGCCTGATTACCTTCCCTATATCCATCACTCTCTTTGGTTGTTCCTGCCTGATTACCTTCCCTATATCTATCACTCTCTTTGGTTCTTCCTGCCTTATTACCTTCCCTAAATCCATCACTTTCTTTGGTTATTCCTGCCTGATTACCTTCCCTATATCCATCACTCTCTTTGGTTCTTCCTGCCTGATTACCTTCCCTAAATCCATCACTCTCTTTGGTTCTTCCTACCTGATTACCTTCCCTATATCCATCACTCTCTTTGGTTCTTCCTGCCTGATTACCTTCACCATATCCATCACTCTCTTTGGTTCTTCCTGCCTGATTACCTTCCCTATATCATAACTCTCTTTGGTTCTTCCTGCCTGATTACCTTCCCTATATCCATCACTCTCTTTGGTTCTTCCTGCCTCATTACCTTCCCTAATCCATCACTCTCTTTGGTTCTTCCTGCCTTTTTACCTTCCCTAAATCCATCACTCTCTTTGGTTCCTTCTGTCTGATTACCTTCCCTATATCCATCACTCTCTTTGGTTCTTCCTGCCTGATTACCTTCCCTATATCCATCACTCTCTTTGGTTCTTCCTGCCAGATTACCTTCCCTATATCCATCACTCTCTTTGGTTCCTTCTGCCTGATTACCTGCCCTATATCCATCACTCTCTTTGGTTCTTCCTGCCTGATTACCTTCCCTATATCCATCACTCTCTTTGGTTCTTCCTGCCTGATTACCTGCACCTATATCCATCACTCTCTTTGGTTCTTCCTGCCTGATAACCTTCCCTAAATCCATCACTCTCTTTGGTTCTTCCTGCCTGATTACCTTCCCTAAATCCATCACTCTCTTTGGTTCTTCCTGCCTGATTACCTTCCCTATATCCATCACTCTCTTTGGTTCTTCCTGCCTGATTACCTTCCCTATATCCATCACTCTCTTTGGTTCTTCTTGCCTGATTACCTTCCCTATATCCATCACTCTCTTTGGTTCCTTCTGCCTGATTACCTTCCCTAAATCCATCACTGTCTTTGGTTCCTTCTGTCCGATTACCTGCCCTATATCCATCACTCTCTTTGGTTCTTCCTGCCTGATTACCTTCCCTATATCCATCACTCTCTTTGGTTCTTCCTGCCTGATTACCTTCCCTAAATCCATCACTTTCTTTGGTTATTCCTGCCTGATTACCTTCCCTATATCCATCACTCTCTTTGGTTCTTCCTGCCTGATTACCTTCCCTAAATCCATCACTCTCTTTGGTTCTTCCTGCCTGATTACCTTCCCTATATCCATCACTCTCTTTGGTTCTTCCTGCCTGATTACCTTCCCTATATCCATCACTCTCTTTGGTTCTTCCTGCCTGATTACCTTCCCTATATCCATAACTCTCTTTGGTTCTTCCTGCCTGATTACCTTCCCTATATCCATCACTCTCTTTGGTTCTTCCTGCCTGATTACCTTCCCTAATCCGTCACTCTCTTTGGTTCTTCCTGCCTTTTTACCTTCCCTAAATCCATCACTCTCTTTGGTTCCTTCTGTCTGATTACCTTCCCTATATCCATCACTCTCTTTGGTTCTTCCTGCCTGATTACCTTCCCTATATCCATCACTCTCTTTGGTTCTTCCTGCCAGATTACCTTCCCTATATCCATCACTCTCTTTGGTTCCTTCTGCCTGATTACCTGCCCTATATCCATCACTCTCTTTGGTTCTTCCTGCCTGATTACCTTCCCTATATCCATCACTCTCTTTGGTTCTTCCTGCCTGATTACCTGCACCTATATCCATCTCTCTCTTTGGTTCTTCCTGCCTGATTACCTTCCCTAAATCCATCACTCTCTTTGGTTCTTCCTGCCTGATTACCTTCCCTAAATCCATCACTCTCTTTGGTTCTTCCTGCCTGATTACCTTCCCTATATCCATCACTCTCTTTGGTTCTTCCTGCCTGATTACCTTCCCTATATCCATCACTCTCTTTGGTTCTTCCTGCCTGATTACCTTCCCTAAATCCATCACTCACTTTCGTTCTTCCTGCCTGATTACCTTCCCTATATCCATCACTCTCTTTGGTTTCTTTCTGTCTGATTACCTTCCCTATATCCATCACTCTCTTTGGTTCTTCCTGCCTGATTACCTTCCCTATATCCATCACTTTCTTTGGTTCTTCCTGCCTGATTACCTTCCCTAAATCCATCACTCTCTTCGGTTCTTCCTGCCTGATTACCTTCCCTATATCCATCACTCTCTTTGGTTCTTCCTGCCTGATTACCTTCCCTATATCCATCACTCTCTTTGGTTCTTCCTGCCTGATTACCTTCCCTATATCCATCACTCTCTTTGGTTCCTCTTGCCTGATTACTTTCCCTATATCCATCACTCTTTTTGGTTCTTCCTGCCTGATTACCTTCCCTATATCCATCACCCCCTTTGGTTCTTCCTGCCTGATTACCTTCCCTATATCCATCACCCCCTTTGGTTCTTCCTGCCTGTTTACCTTCCCTATATCCATCACCCTCTTTGGTTCTTCCTGTCTGATTACCTTCCCTAATTCCATCACTCTCTTTGGTTATTCCTGTCGTATTACCTTCCCTAAATCCATCACCCTCTTTGGTTCTTCCTGCCTGATTACCTTCCCTATATCCATCACTCTCTTTGGTTCTTCCTGCCTGATTACCTTCCCTATATCCATCACTCTCTTTGGTTCTTCCTGCCTGATTACCTTCCCTATATCCATCACTCTCTTTGGTTCCTCCTGCCTGATTACCTTCCCTATATCCATCACTCTTTTTGGTTCTTCCTGCCTGATTACCTTCCCTATATCCATCACCCCCTTTGGTTCTTCCTGCCTGATTACCTTCCCTATATCCATCACCCTCTTTGGTTCTTCCTGCCTGTTTACCTTCCCTATATCCATCACCCTCTTTGGTTCTTCCTGCCTGTTTACCTTCCCTATATCCATCACTCTCTTTGGTTCTTCCTGCCTGTTTACCTTCCCTATATCCATCACTCTCTTTGGTTCTTCCTGCATGTTTAACTTCCCTATATCCATCACCCTCTTTGGTTCTTCCTGCCTGTTTACCTTCCCTATATCCATCACCCTCTTTGGTTCTTCCTGCCTGTTTACCTTCCCTATATCCATCACTCTCTTTGGTTCTTCCTGCCTGTTTACCTTCCCTATATCCATCACTCTCTTTGGTTCTTTCCCCAGGGATTTATTGATTCTGTTGCGTTGTTTCATGTCTGTCAGCTACCCGTGTTTCTTGTTTTGTTCCTTGTGTTATGTATTATTAAAGTCACTCCCTGTACTTGCTTCCAGACTCCCAGTGTTATGATGGTGCCACAGGTGATGGCGTTTTATGGGCTCCTAACCAACTGTGCTATTTTGTTTGTTTAAAAAAAAAATTGTAACTCATTTGGTACACAATGCTGCTGCTACCGTCTCTTATGACCGAAAAGAGCTTCTGGACATCAGAACAGCGATGACAAAGGTTTTTTTCTTTAGTTAGTCCGACGTGAAGGATCTATACTAATCCCCGTCACCAGTGTGAAGAAAAGACCGAGAAAGGGAGAGGACGGCAAGGTGCCTTGTAAGAATTTGCCAACAGTAGGTAAACCACCATTACCCTCAATAGTATTGGCCAATGTGCAATCATTGGAAAACAAACTTGACGAAATGATTAAGACTATCCTACCAACGGGACATAAAAACGTTAATATCTTACCAATCTATCTTATTCGTTCAGATGTGGTTGAACGACGACATAGATAATATAGAGCTGGCTGGGTTTTCTATGCATCAGCAGGACAGAGCAGCTGGTAAGATGAGGTGCGGAGGTGTGTGTCTATTTGTCAATAACTGCTGTTGCGCAATGACTAATATTAAATAAGTCTTGAGGTATTGCTCACCTAAGGTAGAATGTATTCATCTATATTCCTCTGGTCTGTGTATGGAAAAACAATAGGAGTTTAAGACTTTGTGTTGAATTTGGGAACCAGGAAGTTATATGGGAGGATGCTCATCAGACAGGCTCCACCTCACCAGGAAGTTATATGGAGGATGCTCATCAGACAGGCTCCACCTCACCAGGAAGTTATATGGAGGATGCTCATCAGACAGGCTCCACCTCACCAGGAAGTTATATGGAGGATGCTCATCAGACAGGCTCCACCTCACCAGGAAGTTATATGGAGGATGCTCATCAGACAGGCTCCACCTCACCAGGAAGTTATATGGAGGATGCTCATCAGACAGGCTCCACCCCACCAGGAAGTTATATGGAGGATGCTCATCAGACAGGCTCCACCTCTCCAGGAGTTATATGGGAGGATGCTCATCAGACAGGCTCTACCCCACCAGGAAGTTATATGGAGGATGCTCATCAGACAGGCTCCACCAGACCAGGAAGTTATATGGAGGATGCTCATCAGACAGGCTCCACCACACCAGGAGTTATATGGAGGATGCTCATCAGACAGGCTCCACCCCACCAGGAAGTTATATGGAGGATGCTCATCAGACAGGCTCCACCCCACCAGGAAGTTATATGGAGGATGCTCATCAGACAGGCTCCACCTCACCAGGAAGTTATATGGGAGGATGCTCATCAGACAGGCTCCACCTCACCAGGAAGTTATATGGAGGATGCTCATCAGACAGGCTCCACCCCACCAGGAAGTTATATGGAGGATGCTCATCAGACAGGCTCCACCCCACCAGGAAGTTATATTGAGGATGCTCATCAGACAGGCTCCACCCCACCAGGAAGTTATATGGAGGATGCTCATCAGACAGGCTCTGTCCCATCAGGAAGTTATATGGAGGATTCTCACCAGAGAGCATTAGATCTCTTGGTGAGTGTGTTGACTAGTCCACCTGTGCTTGCTGACCCAGATTTCCAGGACCCTTTTATTCCGCACGTTGATGCCTCTGAAGAGGGAGGTGTGTTATACCAAGGACAAAGTGGTAAACTGACAGTCATTGGATATGTCTCCTCACCCTGACACAAACAGAGAGAAACTATCACCTTCACTCTGGGAAACTGGAATTCTTGGCCCTCAAATGGGCAGTGACTGAGCGGTTCTGAGATGACCTCCTTCATGCTCCCTCTGTGACAGTGTACAAGGATAATAACCCCTTCACATACACTATGTACGAACTACAGTGAGACTGAATGCCACCGGTCATCGTTGGTTAGCAAAGCTGTCTGAATTTCAATGTCACTCTGAATTATTGTCTTGGAAAGGTAAACACTGACTCAAACTTTCTGTCACATTCTCCTTTGCATGCTGAACATTACATGGAAGAGTGCACAGAGAAACACTCACCTGAGACGGCAAAAGCAACACTCAATAAGGTTCAGGAACAACAGCATGACTGTGTTTCTTGGATATCCACAGTCCCACTAAGGCCATCAGTGCAAGAGGAGCTGTCAAGGTCGGGGGGGGGTGGGGAGGAGTTACAGACTGACTGTCTCCATACCATCTCATAAAGGCTCAGTTAAAGATGCAGCTGTATGGAGGGGTATTGGAACTGAAAAGGCGAAGGACTCAAGCCAATACCAACAGAATGTCAACAGCAGTCATGCCAAGTTAAACAGTTACTGCAAGAGTGGAACAGGCTCCGTGTCTCACCAGATGGATTATTACAAAGGAAAACAGCAAAAAGGACACAAGTTGACGTATCATGTCAGTATAGAACACTGATTTACAAGGAACTTACACACTGAAATGGCCCATCTAGGAACAGGAAGAGTGTTGAGCACGAGAAGGCTTTTATTGGCCGAGCATGCAACATGACATTGAACACTTTATCACTAAAGTGTGTAAGTGTGTCAAGCAAAAGGAACCCAGTGTAATAACTAGGGCCCCAATGCAACATGTACGAGCTACAGCTCCTTTTCAGATGATTTCAATTGACTATGTGCATTTGGAGAAAAGCAGAGGGGGCTACGAGTCTATTTGAGTTATTTTAGATCACAAGCCCCCAGCACAAAATAACTCAGCAAAACAACTGCATCAAAAAGTTTTGGGGATTTTTTCCCAGAGTTTGGCTTTGTGTCAAAAATCCATCAAGATCAGGGAAGAAAGTTTTAAAATCAGATATTCAGAGCCTTGCAGAACTGAGAGGACCGTTACTGAGGGGACTGTTGCTGAGGGGACTGTTACTGAGGGGACTGTTACTGAGGGGACTGTTACTGAGAGGACCGTTACTGAGGGGACTGTTACTGAGAGGACCGTTACTGAGGGGACTGTTACTGAGGGGACTGTTACTGAGGGGTCTGTTACTGCCAGTGAAAATCAGATATTCAGAGCCTTGCAGAACTGAGAAGACTGTTACTGAGGGGACTGTTACTGCCAGTGAAAATCAGATATTCAGAGCCTTGCAGAACTGAGAGGACTGTTACTGAGGGGACTGTTACTGAGGGGACTGTTACTGAGGGGTCTGTTACTGCCAGTGAAAATCAGATATTCAGAGTCTTGCAGAACTGAGGGGACTGTTATTGATGGGACTGTTACTGAGGGGACTGTTACTAAGGGGACTGTTACTGAGGGGACTGTTACTGAGGGGACTGTTACTGCCAGTGAAAATCAGATATTCAGAGCCTTGCAGAACTGAGAGGACTGTTACTGAGGGGACTGTTACTGCCAGTGAAATTCAGATATTCAGAGCCTTGCAGAACTGAGAGGACTGTTACTGATGGGACTGTTACTGAGGGGACTGTTACTAAGGGGACTGTTACTGAGGGGACTGTTACTGAGGGGACTGTTACTGAGGGGACTGTTACTTGGGGAACTGTTACTGAGGGGACTGTTACTGAAGGGACTATTACTGAGAGGACCGTTACTGAGGGGACTGTTACTGAGGGGACTGTTACTGAGGGGACTGTTACTGAGAGGACCGTTACTGAGGGGACTGTTACTGGGGGGACTGTTACTGAGGGGACTGTTACTGAGGGGACTGTTACTGCCAGTGAAAATCAGATATTCAGAGCCTTGCAGAACTGAGAGGACCGTTACTGAGGGGACTGTTACTGAGGGGACTGTTACTGAGGGGTCTGTTACTGCCAGTGAAAATCAGATATTCAGAGTCTTGCAGAACTGAGAGGACTGTTACTGATGGGACTGTTACTGAGGGGACTGTTACTGAGGGGTCTGTTACTGCCAGTGAAAATCAGATATTCAGAGTCTTGCAGAACTGAGGGGACTGTTATTGATGGGACTGTTACTGAGGGGACTGTTACTAAGGGGACTGTTACTGAGGGGACTGTTACTGAGGGGACTGTTACTGCCAGTGAAAATCAGATATTCAGAGCCTTGCAGAACTGAGAGGACTGTTACTGAGGGGACTGTTACTGCCAGTGAAAATCAGATATTCAGAGCCTTGCAGAACTGAGAGGACTGTTACTGATGGGACTGTTACTGAGGGGACTGTTACTAAGGGGACTGTTACTGAGGGGACTGTTACTGAGGGGACTGTTACTGAGGGGACTGTTACTTGGGGAACTGTTACTGAGGGGACTGTTACTGAAGGGACTATTACTCAGAGGACCGTTACTGAGGGGACTGTTACTGAGGGGACTGTTACTGAGGGGACTGTTACTGAGGGGACCGTTACTGAGGGGACTGTTACTGGGGGGACTGTTACTGAGGGGACTGTTACTGAGGGGACTGTTACTGAGGGGACTGTTACTGCCAGTGAAAATCAGATATTCAGAGCCTTGCAGAACTGAGAGGACCGTTACTGAGGGGACTGTTACTGAGGGGACTGTTACTGAGGGGTCTGTTACTGCCAGTGAAAATCAGATATTCAGAGTCTTGCAGAACTGAGAGGACTGTTACTGAGGGACTGTTACTGGGGGGACTGTTACTGGAGGGACTGTTACTTAGGGGACTGTTACTGAGGGGACTGTTACTGAGGGGACTGTTACTGAGGGGACTGTTACTGGAGGGACTGTTACTGAGGGGACTGTTACTAAGGGGACTGTTACTGAGGGGACTGTTACTGAGGGGTCTGTTACTGCCTGTGAAAATCAGATATTCAGAGTCTTGCAGAACTGAGGGGACTGTTATTGATGGGACTGTTACTGAGGGGACTGTTACTAAGGGGACTGTTACTGAGGGGACTGTTACTGAGGGGACTGTTACTGCCAGTGAAAATCAGATATTCAGAGCCTTGCTGAACTGAGAGGACTGTTACTGAGGGGACTGTTACTGCCAGTGAAAATCAGATATTCAGAGCCTTGCAGAACTGAGAGGACTGTTACTGATGGGACTGTTACTGAGGGGACTGTTACTAAGGGGACTGTTACTGAGGGGACTGTTACTGAGGGGACTGTTACTGAGGGGACTGTTACTTGGGGAACTGTTACTGAGGGGACTGTTACTGAAGGGACTATTACTGAGAGGACCGTTACTGAGGGGACTGTTACTGAGGGGACTGTTACTGAGGGGACTGTTACTGAGAGGACCGTTACTGAGGGGACTGTGACTGGGGGGACTGTTACTGAGGGGACTGTTACTGAGGGGACTGTTACTGAGGGGACTATTACTGCCAGTGAAAATCAGATATTCAGAGCCTTGCAGAACTGAGAGGACCGTTACTGAGGGGACTGTTACTGAGGGGACTGTTACTGAGGGGTCTGTTACTGCCAGTGAAAATCAGATATTCAGAGTCTTGCAGAACTGAGAGGACTGTTACTGATGGGACTGTTACTGAGGGGACTGTTACTAAGGGGACTGTTACTGAGGGGACTGTTACTGAGGGGACTGTTACTGCCAGTGAAAATCAGATATTCAGAGCCTTGCAAAACTGAGAGGACTGTTACTGAGGGACTGTTACTGGGGGGACTGTTACTGGAGGGACTGTTACTGAGGGGACTGTTACTGAGGGGACTGTTACTGAGGGGACTGTTACTGAGAGGACTGTTACTGGGGGGACTGTTATTGAGGGGACTGTTACTGAGAGGACCGTTACTGAGGGGACTGTTACTGAGGGGACTGTTACTGAGGGGACTGTTACTGCCAGTGAAAATCAGATATTCAGAGCCTTGCAGAACTGAGAGGACTGTTACTGATGGGACTGTTACTGAGGGGACTGTTACTGAGGGGACTGTTACTGAGGGGACTGTTACTGCCAGTGAAAATCAGATATTCAGAGCCTTGCAGAACTGAGAGGACTGTTACTGAGGGGACTGTTACTGGGGGGACTGTTACTGGGGGGACTGTTACTGAGGGGACTGTTACTGAGGGGACTGTTACTGAGGGAACTGTTACTGAGGGGACTGTTACTGAAGGGACTATTACTGAGAGGACCGTTACTGAGGGGACTGTTACTGAGGGGACTGTTACTGATGGGGACTGTTACTGAGGGGACTGTTACTGAGAGGACCGTTACTGAGGGGACTGTTACTGAGGGGACTGTTACTGAGGGGTCTGTTACTGCCAGTGAAAATCAGATATTCAGAGGCTTGCAGAACTGAGAGGACCGTTACTGAGGGGACTGTTACTGAGGGAACTGTTACTGATGGGTCTGTTACTGCCAGTGAAAATCAGATATTCAGAGTCTTGCAGAACTGCGGGGACTGTTACTGAGGGGACTGTTACTGCCAGTAAAAATCAGATATTCAGAGCCTTGCAGAACTGAGAGGACTGTTACTGATGGGACTATTACTGAGGGGACTGTTACTAAGGGGACTGTTACTGAGGGGACTGTTACTGAGGGGACCGTTACTGAGGGGACTGTTACTGAGGGGACTGTTACTGAGGGGTCTGTTACTGCCAGTGAAAATCAGATATTCAGAGTCTTGCAGAACTGAGGGGACTGTTACTGAGGGGACTGTTACTGAGGGGACTGTTACTGAGGGGACTGTTACTGCCAGTGAAAATCAGATATTCAGAGCCTTGCAGAACTGAGAGGACTGTTACTGAGGGGACTGTTACTGGGGGGACTGTTACTGGGGTACTGTTACTGAGGGGACTGTTACTGAGGGGACTGTTACTGAGGGGTCTGTTACTGCCAGTGAAAATCAGATATTCAGAGGCTTGCAGAACTGAGAGGACCGTTACTGAGGGGACTGTTACTGAGGGAACTGTTACTGATGGGTCTGTTACTGCCAGTGAAAATCAGATATTCAGAGTCTTGCAGAACTGCGGGGACTGTTACTGAGGGGACTGTTACTGCCAGTAAAAATCAGATATTCAGAGCCTTGCAGAACTGAGAGGACTGTTACTGATGGGACTATTACTGAGGGGACTGTTACTAAGGGGACTGTTACTGAGGGGACTGTTACTGAGGGGACCGTTACTGAGGGGACTGTTACTGAGGGGACTGTTACTGAGGGGTCTGTTACTGCCAGTGAAAATCAGATATTCAGAGTCTTGCAGAACTGAGGGGACTGTTACTGAGGGGACTGTTACTGAGGGGACTGTTACTGAGGGGACTGTTACTGCCAGTGAAAATCAGATATTCAGAGCCTTGCAGAACTGAGAGGACTGTTACTGAGGGGACTGTTACTGGGGGGACTGTTACTGGGGTACTGTTACTGAGGGGACTGTTACTGAGGGGACTGTTACTGAGGGAACTGTTACTGAGGGGACTGTTACTGAAGGGACTATTACTGAGAGGACCGTTACTGAGGGGACTGTTGCTGAAGGGACTGTTACTGAGGGGACAGTTACTGAGGGGACTGTTACTGAGGGGACTGTTACTGAGAGGACCGTTACCGAGGGGACTGTTACTGAGGGGACTGTTACTGAGGGGTCTGTTACTGCCAGTGAAAATCAGATATTCAGAGCCTTGCAGAACTGAGAGGACTGTTACTGAGGGGACTGTTACTGCCAGTGAAAATCAGATATTCAGAGCCTTGCAGAACTGAGAGGACCGTTACTGAGGGGACTGTTACTGAGGGGACTGTTACTGAGGGGTCTGTTACTGCCAGTGAAAATCAGATATTCAGAGTCTTGCAGAACTGAGTGGACTGTTACTGAGGGGACTGTTACTGCCAGTGAAAATCAGATATTCAGAGCCTTGCAGAACTGAGAGGACTGTTACTGAGGGGACTGTTACTGGGGGGACTGTTACTGGGGGGACTGTTACTGAGGGGACTGTTACTGAGGGGACTGTTACTGAGGGGACTGTTACTGAGAGGACTGTTACTGAGGGGACTGTTACTGGGGGGACTGTTACTGAGGGGTCTGTTACTGCCAGTGAAAATCAGATATTCAGAGCCTTGCCTGAGAGGACTGTTAATGAGGGGACTGTTACTGCCAGTGAAAATCAGATATTCAGAGCCTTGCAGAACTGAGAGGACCGTTACTGAGGGGACTGTTACTGAGGGGACTGTTACTGAGGGGTCTGTTACTGCCAGTGAAAATCAGATATTCAGAGTCTTGCAGAACTGAGGGGACTGTTACTGAGGGGACTGTTACTGAGGGGACTGTTACTGAGGGGACTGTTACTGCCAGTGAAAATCAGATATTCAGAGCCTTGCAGAACTGAGAGGACTGTTACTGAGGGGACTGTTACTGGGGGGACTGTTACTGGGGGGACTGTTACTGAGGGGACTGTTACTGAGGGGACTGTTACTGAGGGAACTGTTACTGAGGGGACTGTTACTGAAGGGACTATTACTGAGAGGACCGTTACTGAGGGGACTGTTGCTGAGGGGACTGTTACTGAGGGGACAGTTACTGAGGGGACTGTTACTGAGGGGACTGTTACTGAGAGGACCGTTACTGAGAGGACTGTTACTGAGGGGACTGTTACTGAGGGGTCTGTTACTGCCAGTGAAAATCAGATATTCAGAGCCTTGCAGAACTGAGAGGACTGTTACTGAGGGGACTGTTACTGCCAGTGAAAATCAGATATTCAGAGCCTTGCAGAACTGAGAGGACCGTTACTGAGGGGACTGTTACTGAGGAGACTGTTACTGAGGGGACTGTTACTGCCAGTGAAAATCAGATATTCAGAGCCTTGCAGAACTGAGAGGACTGTTACTGATGGGACTGTTACTGAGGGGACTGTTACTAAGGGGACTGTTGCTGAGGGGACTGTTACTGAGGGGACTGTTACTGCCAGTGAAAATCAGATATTCAGAGCCTTGCAGAACTGAGAGGACTGTTACTGAGGGGACTGTTACTGGGGGGATTGTTCCTGGGGGGACTGTTACTGAGGGGACTGTTACTGAGGGGACTGTTACTGAGGGGACTGTTACTGAGGGGACTGTTACTGGGGGGACTGTTACTGAGGGGACTGTTACTGAGAGGACCGTTACTGAGGGGACTGTTACTGAGGGGACTGTTACTGAGGGGACTGTTACTGAGGGGACTGTTACTGCCAGTGAAAATCAGATATTCAGAGCCTTGCAGAACTGAGAGGACTGTTACTGAGAGGAATGTTACTGAGGGGACTGTTACTGAGAGGACTGTTAATGCCAGTGAAAATCAGATATTCAGGGCCTTGCATAACTGAGAGGACTGTTACTGAGGGGACTGTTACTGAGGGGACTGTTACTGCCAGTGAAAATCAGATATTCAGAGCCTTGCAGAACTAAGGGGACTGTTACTGAGGGGACTGTTACTGAGGGGACTGTTACTGCCAGTGAAAATCAGATATTCAGAGCCTTGCAGAACTGAGAGGACTGTTACTGAGGGGACTGTTACTGCCAGTGAAAATCAGATATTCAGAGCCTTGCAGAACTGAGAGGACTGTTACTGATGGGACTGTTACTGAGGGGACTGTTACTAAGGGGACTGTTACTGAGGGGACTGTTACTTGGGGAACTGTTACTGAGGGGACTGTTACTGAGGGGACTGTTACTTGGGGAACTGTTACTGAGGGGACTGTTACTGAAGGGACTATTACTGAGAGGACCGTTACTGAGGGGACTGTTACTGAGGGGACTGTTACTGAGGGGACTGTTACTGAGAGGACTGTTACTGAGGGGACTGTTACTGGGGGGACTGTTACTGAGGGGTCTGTTACTGCCAGTGAAAATCAGATATTCAGAGCCTTGCAGAACTGAGAGGACTGTTAATGAGGGGACTGTTACTGCCAGTGAAAATCAGATATTCAGAGCCTTGCAGAACTGAGAGGACTGTTACTGAGGGGACTGTTACTGAGGGGACTCTTACTGAGGGGCCTGTTACTGCCAGTGAAAATCAGATATTCAGAGTCTTGCAGAACTGAGGGGACTGTTACTGAGGGGACTGTTACTGAGGGGACTGTTTCTGAGGGGACTGTTACTGCCAGTGAAAATCAGATATTCAGAGCCTTGCAGAACTGAGAGGATTGTTACTGAGGGGACTGTTACTGGGGGGACTGTTACTGGGGGGACTGTTACTGAGGGGACTGTTACTGAGGGGACTGTTACAGAGGGAACTGTTACTGAGGGGACTGTTACTGAAGGGACTATTACTGAGAGGACCGTTACTGAGGGGACTGTTGCTGAGGGGACTGTTACTGAGGGGACTGTTACTGAGGGGACTGTTACTGAGGGGACTGTTACTGAGAGGACCGTTACTGAGGGGACTGTTACTGAGGGGACTGTTACTGAGGGGTCTGTTACTGCCAGTGAAAATCAGATATTTAGAGCCTTGCAGAACTGAGAGGACTGTTACTGAGGGGACTGTTACTGCCAGTGAAAATCAGATATTCAGAGCCTTGCAGAACTGAGAGGACCGTTACTGAGGGGACTGTTACTGAGGGGACTGTTACTGAGGGGACTGTTACTGCCAGTGAAAATCAGATATTCAGAGTCTTGCAGAACTGAGGGGACTGTTACTGAGGGGACTGTTACTGCCAGTGAAAATCAGATATTCAGAGCCTTGCAGAACTGAGAGGACTGTTACTGATGGGACTGTTACTGAGGGGACTGTTACTAAGGGGACTGTTACTGAGGGGACTGTTACTGAGGGGACTGTTACTGCCAGTGAAAATCAGATATTCAGAGCCTTGCAGAACTGAGAGGACTGTTACTGATGGGACTGTTACTGAGGGGACTGTTACTAAGGGGACTGTTACTGAGGGGACTGTTACTGAGGGGACTGTTACTGCCAGTGAAAATCAGATATTCAGAGCCTTGCAGAACTGAGAGGACTGTTACTGAGGGGACTGTTACTGGGGGGATTGTTACTGGGGGGACTGTTACTGAGGGGACTGTTACTGAGGGGACTGTTACTGAGGGGACTGTTACTGAGGGGACTGTTACTGGGGGGACTGTTACTGAGGGGACTGTTACTGAGAGGACCGTTACTGAGGGGACTGTTACTGAGGGGACTGTTACTGAGGGGACTGTTACTGAAGGGACTGTTACTGGGGGGACTGTTACTGAGGGGACTGTTACTGAGAGGACCGTTACTGAGGGGACTGTTACTGAGGGGACTGTTACTGAGGGGACTGTTACTGAGGGGACTGTTACTGCCAGTGAAAATCAGATATTCAGAGCCTTGCAGAACTGAGAGGACTGTTACTGAGAGGAATGTTACTGAGGGGACTGTTACTGAGAGGACTGTTAATGCCAGTGAAAATCAGATATTCAGGGCCTTGCATAACTGAGAGGACTGTTACTGAGGGGACTGTTACTGAGGGGACTGTTACTGCCAGTGAAAATCAGATATTCAGAGCCTTGCAGAACTAAGGGGACTGTTACTGAGGGGACTGTTACTGAGGGGACTGTTACTGCCAGTGAAAATCAGATATTCAGAGCCTTGCAGAACTGAGAGGACTGTTACTGAGGGGACTGTTACTGCCAGTGAAAATCAGATATTCAGAGCCTTGCAGAACTGAGAGGACTGTTACTGATGGGACTGTTACTGAGGGGACTGTTACTAAGGGGACTGTTACTGAGGGGACTGTTACTTGGGGAACTGTTACTGAGGGGACTGTTACTGAGGGGACTGTTACTTGGGGAACTGTTACTGAGGGGACTGTTACTGAAGGGACTATTACTGAGAGGACCGTTACTGAGGGGACTGTTACTGAGGGGACTGTTACTGAGGGGACTGTTACTGAGAGGACTGTTACTGAGGGGACTGTTACTGGGGGGACTGTTACTGAGGGGTCTGTTACTGCCAGTGAAAATCAGATATTCAGAGCCTTGCAGAACTGAGAGGACTGTTAATGAGGGGACTGTTACTGCCAGTGAAAATCAGATATTCAGAGCCTTGCAGAACTGAGAGGACCGTTACTGAGGGGACTGTTACTGAGGGGACTGTTACTGAGGGGTCTGTTACTGCCAGTGAAAATCAGATATTCAGAGTCTTGCAGAACTGAGGGGACTGTTACTGAGGGGACTGTTACTGAGGGGACTGTTTCTGAGGGGACTGTTACTGCCAGTGAAAATCAGATATTCAGAGCCTTGCAGAACTGAGAGGACTGTTACTGAGGGGACTGTTACTGGGGGGACTGTTACTGGGGGGACTGTTACTGAGGGGACTGTTACTGAGGGGACTGTTACAGAGGGAACTGTTACTGAGGGGACTGTTACTGAAGGGACTATTACTGAGAGGACCGTTACTGAGGGGACTGTTGCTGAGGGGACTGTTACTGAGGGGACTGTTACTGAGGGGACTGTTACTGAGGGGACTGTTACTGAGAGGACCGTTACTGAGGGGACTGTTACTGAGGGGACTGTTACTGAGGGGTCTGTTACTGCCAGTGAAAATCAGATATTTAGAGCCTTGCAGAACTGAGAGGACTGTTACTGAGGGGACTGTTACTGCCAGTGAAAATCAGATATTCAGAGCCTTGCAGAACTGAGAGGACCGTTACTGAGGGGACTGTTACTGAGGGGACTGTTACTGAGGGGTCTGTTACTGCCAGTGAAAATCAGATATTCAGAGTCTTGCAGAACTGAGGGGACTGTTACTGAGGGGACTGTTACTGCCAGTGAAAATCAGATATTCAGAGCCTTGCAGAACTGAGAGGACTGTTACTGATGGGACTGTTACTGAGGGGACTGTTACTAAGGGGACTGTTACTGAGGGGACTGTTACTGAGGGGACTGTTACTGCCAGTGAAAATCAGATATTCAGAGCCTTGCAGAACTGAGAGGACTGTTACTGAGGGGACTGTTACTGGGGGGATTGTTACTGGGGGGACTGTTACTGAGGGGACTGTTACTGAGGGGACTGTTACTGAGGGGACTGTTACTGAGGGGACTGTTACTGGGGGGACTGTTACTGAGGGGACTGTTACTGAGAGGACCGTTACTGAGGGGACTGTTACTGAGGGGACTGTTACTGAGGGGACTGTTACTGAGGGGACTGTTACTGCCAGTGAAAATCAGATATTCAGAGCCTTGCAGAACTGAGAGGACTGTTACTGAGAGGAATGTTACTGAGGGGACTGTTACTGAGAGGACTGTTAATGCCAGTGAAAATCAGATATTCAGGGCCTTGCATAACTGAGAGGACTGTTACTGAGGGGACTGTTACTGAGGGGACTGTTACTGCCAGTGAAAATCAGATATTCAGAGCCTTGCAGAACTGAGAGGACTGTTACTGAGGGGACTGTTACTGCCAGTGAAAATCAGATATTCAGAGCCTTGCAGAACTGTAAAGGAATTCCAGAGCAGATCCATATCATCCACAGGGGAATCCGGTGAGAGATTTAACCGTACACTATTTTCAATGTTGCGCACACTAGATGAAGAGAAAAGAGACAACTGGGGTGAATATCTAGAAAAAGGTCAGTCAACTGGGGTGATTATCTAGAAAAAAGGTTTATATAATAGCACCACCAGTGTTGCTACTGGGTTCTCACCTTATTTCCTGCCATTCAGAAGGGCTCCACTGCTACCTGTTGACCTTGTCTTTGGGTTACAGATAAAGGAACAGGATAAATCATGTTTATTATGCTAAGAAGTGGCAGCAAGAGATGCCAGAAACCTACGACATTCCCATAAGAAACATAGAGAAATCAACAGTAAAGGGAGAAGCCTACTACGATGGGAATAAAAATTAGTTATGGTGAGGAACATGTCAGGAACATGTCAGAAAGCAGGGGACCAAAGAGCTAAGATCACCCCAGCATAGAGATCACACTGGGAGGACTGAGGAAAGGTGATGACAGCACTGTCTATGAGGTCAAACCTGAGAGAGGTACTAGCAGGGCCTTGGTTATGCATCGCAATATGCTCATGTCATGTATTTCCCTACCATTTGAGGAACCAGTTCAAGCACAGAGTAAAGATCATTGGAGAAGGGAACCACTCCAGCATAGAGGACTGTGGAGAAGGGAACCAACCCAGCGTAGAGGACTGTGGAGAAGGGAACCACCCCAGCGTAGAGGACTGTGGAGAAGGGAACCAACCCAGCGTAGAGGACTGTGGAGAAGGGAACCACCCCAGCGTAGAGGACTGTGGAGAAGAGAACCACTCCAGCATAGAGGACTGTGGAGAAGGGAACCACCCCAGCGTAGAGGACTGTGGAGAAGGGAACCACCCCAGCGTAGAGGACTGTGGAGAAGGGAACCAACCCAGCGTAGAGGACTGTGGAGAAGGGAACCACCCCAGCGTAGAGGACTGTGGAGAAGGGAACTACCCCAGCAAAAGCAGCAATATGCTGGGAGCGCTGAGTCTGAGAGCTCAGACGAGGATTCTTAGCCAGTATTCATCAACAGGTCCCGAAGGGGTGAAGAGAGCAGACAGTGTAGTACACAGCTAGTATGTGATAATAGTGAGGAACAGGGTCAGAATGATAGAAACATCACTGTGAAGGAGTGCCAGCCTGTCCTCGGGGAGACCCCGTAGGCTCAGAGACTATAAAGTGGACACTAATTCATTGGGGTCACATATGACCTTGCCCTGCCATTCATCCCTGCAGAGGAGGCCCAGAAACATTCTAATCTATAACACTTTAGGTCTGCCAAGCTCTTATCAGGATACCAACTAGAGATTATCAGGTTTTTTCTTAACCTTAACTAATCCCAGCATGATAATGCTGCGTGTGGGTCTTTGTCCATACAGGTAGATATGTCTAACTAGTTATATGGCTGGTAGTTCAGCTTTCTCAGGTGTTCTCATGACTTATGTCCTCTGATTTTGTTTTGGGGCCAGTGAAATGTTTGGGATAACATTAACATTTTGATGGGAGGGTGTTGTAAAGGGGCTTAATACACCTGTATACACCTATTCTATTCCAGCCACTAGGGGGCGTGAAGCCCCACCTATTGTATTCCAGCCACTAGGGGGCGTGAAGCCCCACCTATTGTATTCCAGCCACTAGGGGGCGTGAAGCTCCGCCTATTGTATTCCAGCCACTAGGGGGGCGTGAAGCCCCACCTATTGTATTCCAGCCACTAGGGGGCGTGAAGCCCCACCTATTGTATTCCAGCCACTAGGGGGCGTGAAGCCCCACCTTTTGTATTCCAGCCACTAGGGGGCGTGAACCCCCACCTATTGTATTCCAGCCACTAGGGGGCGTGAAGCCCCACCTTTTGTATTCCAGCCACTAGGGGGCGTGAAGCCCCACCTATTGTATTCCAGCCACTAGGGGGCGTGAAGCCCCACCTATTGTATTCCAGCCACTAGGGGGCGTGAAGCCCCACCTATTGTATTCCAGCCACTAGGGGGCGTGAAGCCCCACCTATTGTATTCCAGCCACTAGGGGGCGTGAAGCCCCACCTATTGTATTCCAGCCACTAGGGGGCGTGAAGCCCCACCTATTGTATTCCAGCCACTAGGGGGCGTGAAGCCCCACCTATTGTATTCCAGCCACTAGGGGGCGTGAACCCCCACCTATTGTATTCCAGCCACTAGGGGGCGTGAAGCCCCACCTTTTGTGTTCCAGCCACTAGGGGGCGTGAAGCCCCACCTATTGTATTCCAGCCACTAGGGGGCGTGAAGCCCCACCTATTGTATTCCAGCCACTAGGGGGCGTGAAGCCCCACCTATTGTATTCCAGCCACTAGGGGGCGTGAAGCCCCACCTATTGTATTCCAGCCACTAGGGGGCGTGAAGCCCCACCTATTGTATTCCAGCCACTAGGGGGCGTGAAGCCCCACCTATTGTATTCCAGCCACTAGGGGGCGTGAAGCCCCACCTATTGTATTCCAGCCACTAGGGGGCGTGAAGCCCCACCTATTGTATTCCAGCCACTAGGGGGCGTGAAGCCCCACCTATTGTATTCCAGCCACTAGGGGGCGTGAAGCCCCACCTATTGTATTCCAGCCACTAGGGGGCGTGAAGCCCCGTGGGAAATAAATATGAAAAGTTGAAGTGGAGAGGAATAAAAACAAAGCAAAAATGCTGTAAACTGTTTCATCTAGGATTACAATTCACCTTTCACCTTTCACCTTGGAGTGTCTACTACATGCTCACAGGCAGGGAAACATAAGTATATAGGAGAACCTGTTTCTTTGTTAACGGAATAGCCGCATGTGTGCACTCCCTCAAATCGTTTGGAGTAAATATCATTTACATTTTTTTCATTTTTGTTCAATTGTATTTTTCATAATATATAAAGGCTGTAACGTATCAAAATGTGGAAAAAGTCAAGGGGTCTGAATACTTTCCGAAAACACTGCATGTTAATTAACGGTAAATTGCCGTGAGACCTGCAGTTATTTGCTTGACAATCACTGGCTGACAAAATGTCATGAACGCCACAGCCCTAGAACAGAGTGCCCCATGATGGCGGTGGCGTTATGGTGAGGGCAGGCATAAGATATGGACAACAAACACAATTGCATTTTATCAATGGCAAAGAGAGATGAACCTGGGGTAGAGTCCCCTAAGCCAACTGGTCCTGGGGCTCTGTTGACAAACACAAACATACCCCACAGAGCCCCAGGACAGCAAGACAATTAGACCCAATAAGAAGTTCAATACTTGGCACGTTGGAAAGAATTAACAAAAAAACAGAGTAAACTAGAATGCTATTTGGCCCTAAACAGAGAGTACACAGTGGCAGAATTCCTGACCACTGTGATTGACCCACAAATAAGGAAATCTTTGACAATGTACAGTGAGCATAGCCTTGATATTGAAAAAGGCCGCCGTAAGCAGACATGGCTCTCAAGAGAAGACATGCTATGTGCACACTGCCCACAAAATGAGGTGGAAACTGAGCTGCACTTCCTAACCTCCTGCCCAATGTATGACCATATTAGAGACACATAATTCCCTCAGATTACACAGATCCACAAAGAATTAGAAAACAATTTCCAATTTTGATAAACTTCCTCATCTACTGAGTGAAATATAGAAGGTAACTACACCCTGCACTGCCCTCTAGTGTTATAGAAGGTAACTACACCCTGCAATGCCTTCTAGTGTTATAGAAGGTAACTACACCCTGCACTACCCTATAGTGTTATAGAAGGGAACTACACCCTGCACTGCCCTCCAGTGTTATAGAAGGTAACTAACTACACCATGCACTGCCCTCTAGTGTTAGAGAAGGTAACTACACTCTGCACTGCCCTCTGGTGTTATAGAAGGTAACTACACCCTGCACTACCCTATAGTGTTATAGAAGGGAACTACACCCTGCACTGCCCTCCAGTGTTATAGAAGGTAACTAACTACACCATGCACTGCCCTCTAGTGTTAGAGAAGGTAACTACACTCTGCACTGCCCTCCAGTGTTATAGAAGGTAACTAACTACACCTTGCACTGCCTTCTGGTGTTATAGAAGGTAACTACACCCTGCACTGCCCTCTAGTGTTATAGAAGGTAACTACACCCTGCACTACCCTATAGTGTTATAGAAGGTAACTACACCCTGCACTGCCCTCCAGTGTTATAGAAGGTAACTACACCATGCACTGCCCTCTAGTGTTGGAGAAGGTAACTACACTCTGCACTGCCCTCTAGTGTTATAGAAGGTACCTACACCCTGCACTGCCCTCTAGTGTTATAGAAGGTAACTACACCCTGCACTACCCTATAGTGTTATAGAAGGTAACTACACCCTGCACTGCCCTCCAGTGTTATAGAAGGTAACTACACCATGCACTGCCCTCTAGTGTTGGAGAAGGTAACTACACTCTGCACTGCCCTCTAGTGTTATAGAAGGTACCTACACCCTGCACTGCCCTCTAGTGTTATAGAAGGTAACTACACCCTGCACTGCCCTCTAGTGTTAGAGAAGGTAACTACACCCTGCACTGCCCTCCAGTGTTATAGAAGGTAACTACACCATGCACTGCCCTCTAGTGTTAGAGAAGGCAACTACACCCTGCACTGCCCTCCAGTGTTACAGAAGGTAACTACACCCCACACTGCCCTCTAGTGTTATAGAAGGTAACTACACCCTGCACTGCCCTCTAGTGTTAGGGAAGGTAACTACACCCTGCACTGCCCTCTAGTGTTATAGAAGGTAACTACACCCTGCACTGCCCTCTAGTGTTATAGAAGGTAACTACACCATGCACTGCCCTCTAGTGTTAGAGAAGGTAACTACACCCTGCACTGCCCTCTAGTGTTATTAAAAGGTAACTACACCCTGCACTGCCCTCTAGTGTTAGGGAAGGTAACTACACACTGCACTGCCCTTTATGAGAAGTATGTTACTGAGGGGACTGTTACAGAGGAGACTGTTACAGAGGGGACTGTTACTGAGGGGACAGTTACTGAGGGGACTGTTACTGAAGGGACTGTTACTGATGGTACTGTAACTGAGAAGACTGTTACTGAGAGGACTTTTACTGCCATTGGGGATGTGTTACTGAGAGGACTGTTACTGAGAGGACGGTTACTGAGAAGACTGTTCCCTAGAGGACTGTTACTGCCAGTGTGGACGTGTTACTGAGGGGACTGTTACTGAGGGGACTGTTACTAAGAGGACTGTTACTGAGAGGAATGTTACTGAGAGGACTGTTACTGAGAGGAATGTTACTGCCAGTGGGGACGTGTTACTGAGAGGACTGTTACTGAGTGGAATGTTACTGAGGGGAATGTTACTGAGGGGACTGTTACTGAGGGGACTGTTACTGAGGGGACTGTTTCTGAGAGGACTGTTACTGAGAGGACTGTTACTGAGGGGACTGTTACTGAGGGGAATGTTACTGAGGGGACTGTTACTGAGAAGACTGTTACTGAGAGGAATGTTACTGAGAGGAATGTTACTGCCAGTGGGCACGTGTTACTGAGAGGACTGTTACTGAGAGGACTTTTACTGAGAGGACTGTTACTGAGAGGAATGTTACTGAGGGGAATGTTACTGAGGGGACTGTTACTGCCAGTGGGGACTGTAACTGCCAGAGGGGACTGTTACTGAGAGGACTTTTACTGAGGGGACTGTTACTGAGGGGACTGTTACTGAGGGGACTGTTACTGTCGATGGGGACTGTTACTGTCGATGGGGACTGTTACTGTCGATGGGGACTGTTACTGAGAGGACTGTTACTGTTGATGGGGACTGTTACTGAGAGAACTGTTACTGTTGATGGGGACTGTTACTGTGAGGACTGGTACTGTTGATTGGGACTGTTGCTGTGAGGACTGTTACTGTCAATGGGGATTGTTACTGAGGGGACTGTTACTGCCAGTGGGGATGTGTGACTGAGAGGACTGTTACTGAGAGGACTGTTACTGAGAGGACTGTTACTGAGAGGAATGTTACTTAGGGGACTGATACTGAGGGGAATGTTACTGCCAGTGGGGACATGTTACTGAGAGGACTGTTAATGAGAGGAATGTTACTGAGAGGACTGTTACTGAGAGGAATGTTACTGCCAGTGGGGACGTGATACTGAGAGGACTGTCACTGAGAGGACTGTTACTGAGAGGACTGTTACTGGGGGGACTATTATTACCAGTGGGGACGTATTACTGAGAGGACTGTTACTGAGAGGACTGTTACTGAGAGGACTTACTGCCAGTGGGGACATGTTACAGAGAGGACTATCACTGAGAGGTCTGTTACTGAGAGGACTATTACTGAGGGGACTGTTACTGAGAGGACTGTTACTGAGAGGACTGTTACCGAGAGGACATTTACAGAGGGAACTGTTACTGAGCGGAATGTTACAGGGGGGACTGTTACAGAGGAGACTGTTACTGAGGGGACTGTTACTGAGAGGACTATTACTGAGAGGACTGTTACTGAGGGGACTGTTACTGAGAGGACTGTTTCTGTCAATGGGGACTATTACTGAGAGGACTGTTAATGTGAGGACTGGTACTGTTGATTGGGGACTGTTGCTGTGAGGACTGTTACTGTCACTGGGGATTGTTACTGAGGGGACTGTTACTGCCAGTGGGGATGTGTTACTTAGAGGACTGTTTCTAAGAGGAATGTTACTGAGGGGACTGTTACTGAGAGGACTGTTACTGCCAGTGGGGATGTGTTACTTAGAGGACTGTTTCTGAGAGGAATATTACTGAGGGGACTGTTACTGAGAGGACTGTTACTGCCAGTGGGGACGTGTTACTGAGAGGACTGTCACTGAGAGGACTGTTACTGAGAGGACTGTTACTGAGGGGGCTATTATTACCAGTGGGGACGTATTACTGAGAGGACTGTTACTGAGAAGACTGATACTGAGAGGACTTTTACTGAGAGGAATGTTACTGCCAGTGGGGACGTGTTACTGAGAGGACTGTTACTGAGGGGACTGTTACTGAGGGGACTGTTACTGAGGGGACTCTTACTGAGAGGACTGTTACTGAGGGGACTGTTACTGCCAGTGGGGACATGTTACTGAGAAGACTGTTAATGAGGGGACTGTTACTGCCAGTGGGGACGTGTTACTGAGAGGACTGTTCCTGAGAGGACTGTTACTGAGGGGACTCTTACTGAGGGGACTCTTACTGAGAGGACTGTTACTGAGAGGACTGTTACTGAGAGGACTGTTACTGCCAGTGGGGACATGTTACTGAGAGGACTGTTACTGAGAGGACTGTCACTGGGGGGACTGTTACTGAGAGGACTGTTACTGAGGGGACTGTTACTGAGGGGACTGTTACAGAGTGGACTGTTACTGAGAGGACTGTTACTGAGAGGACTGTTACTGTCAATGGGGACTGTTACTGAGAGAACTTTTACTGTTTATGGGGACTGTTACTGTGAGGACTGGTACTGTTGATTGGGACTGTTGCTGTGAGGACTGTTTCTGTCGATGGGGATGTGTTACTGAGAGGACTGTTACTGAGAGGACTGTTATTGAGGGGACTGTTACTGAGAGGACTGTTACTGAGGGGACTGTTACTGAGGGACTGTTACAGAGGGGACTGTTACTGAGGGGACTGTTACTGAGGGGACTGTTACTGAGAGGACTGTTACTGTTGGTGGGGACGTGTTACTGAGAGGACTGTTACTGAGAGGACTGTTACTGCCAGTGGGGACATGTTACTGAGAGGACTGTTACTGAGGGGACTGTTACTGAGGGGACTGTTACTGTCGATGGGGACTGTTCTGAGGGGACTGTTACTGAGAGGACTGTTACTGTCAGTGGGGACATGTTACGGAGAGGACTGTTACTGAGAGGAATGTTACTGAGAGGATTGTTACTGAGAGGAATGTTACTGCCAGTGGGGACGTGTCACTGAGGGAACTGTTATTGAGGGGACTGTTACTGAGAGGACTGTTACTGAGAAGACTGTTACTGAGAAGACTGTTACTGAGAGGAATGTTACTGAGAGGATTGTTACTGAGAGGAATGTTACTGCCAGTGGGGACGTGTCACTGAGGGGACTGTTACTGAGAGGACTGTTACTGAGAGGACTGTTACTGAGAGGACTGTTACTGAGAGGACTGTTACTGTTGATGTGGACTGTTACTGTGAAGACTGTTACTGTCGATGGGGACTTTTATTGCCAGTGGGAACGTGTTACTGAGGGGACTGTTACTGAGGGGACTGTTACTGAGGGGACTGTTACTGGGAGGAATGTTACAGAGAGGACTGTTACTGAGGGGACTGTTACTGAGGAGACTGTTACTGTCAGTGGGCACGTGTTACTGAGATGTCTGTTACTGTCGATGGGGACTGTTACTGCCAGTGGGGACTGTTACTGACAGGACTGTTACTGTCGATGGGGACTGTTAGTGCCAGTGGAGTGGGCACGTGTTACTGAGAGGACTGTTACTGTCGATGGGGACTGTTACTGCCAGTGGGGACTGTTACTGAGAGGACTGTTACTGAGAAGACTGTTACTGAGAGGAATGTTACTGCCAGTGGGGACGTGTTACTGAGAGGACTGTTACTTAGAGGACTGTTACTGAGAGGACTGTTACTGGGGGGACTGTTACTGAGAGGACTGTTACTGAGAGGACTGTTACTTAGAGGACTGTTACTGAGAGGACTGTTACTGAGAAGACTGTTACTGAGAGGAATGTTACTGCCAGTGGGGACGTGTTACTGAGAGGACTGTTACTTAGAGGACTGTTACTGAGAGCACTGTTACTGAGAGGATTGTTACTGAGAGGAATATTACTGCCAATGGGGATGTGTTACTGAGAGGACTGTTATTGCCAGTGGGTACGTGTTACTGCGAGGACTGTTACTGAGGGGACTGTTACTGAGAGGACTGTTACTGAGAGGACTGGTACTGAGAGGAATTTTACTGCCAGTGGGGACGTGTTACTGAGAGGGCTGTTACTGAGGGGACTGTTACTGAGAGGACTGTTACTGAGAGGAATTTTACTGAAAGGACTGTTACTGAGAGGACTGTTACTGAGAGGAATGTTACTGCCAGTGGGGACGTGTTATTGAGAGGACTGTTACTGAGAGTACTGTTACTGAGAGCACTGTAACTGAGAGGATTGTTACTGAGAGGTATATTACTGCCAATGGGGATGTGTTACTGAGAGGACTGTTACTGCCAGTGGGTACGTGTTACTGAGAGGACCGTTACTGGGGGGACTGTTACTGAGAGGAATGGTTCTGCCAGTCTGGACATGTTACTGAGAGTACTAATACTTAGAGAACTGTTATTGAGAGGACTGTTACTGAGAGGACTGTACTGAGAGGACTGTTACTGAGAGGACTGTTACTGCCAGTGGGGACGTGTTACTGAGAGGACTGTTACTGAGAAGACTGTTACTGAGAGGAATGTTACTGAGAGGACTGTTACTGAGAGCACTGTTACTGAGAGGATTGTTACTGAGAGGAATATTACTGCCAATGGGGATGTGTTACTGAGAGGACTGTTACTGAGGGGACTGTTACTGAGAGGACTGTTACTGAGAGGAATTTTACTGAGAGGACTGTTACTGAGAGGACTGTTACTGAGAGGAATGTTACTGCCAGTGGGGACGTGTTATTGAGAGGACTGTTACTGAGAGGACTGTTACTGAGGGGACTGTTACTGAGAGGACTGTTACTGCCAGTGGGGACGTGTTACTGAGAGGACTGTTACTGAGAGGATTGTTACTGAGAGGACAGTTACTGCCAGTGGGGACGTGTTACTGAGAGGACTGTTACTGAGAGGACTGTTACTGAGGGGACTGTTACTGCCATTTGGGACGTGTTACTGAGAGGACCGTTACTGGGGGGACTGTTACTAAGAGGAATGGTTCTGCCAGTCTGGACATGTTACTGAGAGTACTATTACTTAGAGAACTGTTATTGAGAGGACTGAAACTGAGAGGACTGTTACTGAGAGGAATGTTACTGAGAGGACTGTTACTGCCAGTGGGGACGTGTTACTGAGAGGACTGTTACTGGAGGGACTGTTACTGAGAGGATTGTTACTGAGAGGACTGTTACTGCCAGTGGGGACGTGTTATTGAGAGGACTGTTACTGAGGGGACTGTTACTGCCAGTGGGGACTGTTACTGAGGGGACTGTTACTGAGAGTACTGTTACTGACTGAGAGGACTGTTACTGAGGGGACTGGTACTGAGAGGACTGTTACTGAGGGGACTGTTACTGCCATTGGGGACAGGTTATTGATAGTACTGTTACTGACTGAGAGGACTGTTAATGAGAGGACTGTTACTGAGAGGACTGTTACAGAGGGAACTGTTACTGAGGGGACTGTTACTGCCAGTGGGGACTGTTACTGCCAGAGGGGACTGTTACTGTGAGGACATTTACTGAGGGGACTGTTACTTAGGGGACTGTTACTGAGGGGACTGTTACTGTCGATGGGGACTGTTACTGAGGGGACTGTTACTGTCGATGGGGACTGTTACTGAGAGGACTGTTACTGCAAGGACTGTTACTGAGAGGACTGTTACTGACGGGACTGTTACTGAAGGGACTATTACTGAGGGGACTGGTACTGAGGGGACTGTTACTGAGGGGACTGTTACTGGGGGGACTATTACTGAGGGGACTGTTACTGAGGGGACTATTACTGAGGGGACTGTTACTGCCATTGGGGACGTTTTACTGAGAGGACTGTTACCGAGGGAACTGTTACTGAGGGGACTGTTACTGCCAGTGGGGACTGTTACTGCCAGAGGGGACTGTTACTGAGAGGACATTTACTGAGGGGACTGTTACTGAGGGGACTGTTACTGAGAGGAATGTTACTGCCAGTGGGGACGTGTTACTGAGAGGACTGTTACTGAGGGGACTGTTACTGCCAGTGGGGACTGTTACTGCCAGTGGGGACGTGTTACTGAGGGGACTGTTACTGAGGGGACTGTTACTGAGAGGACTATTACTGTCGATGGGGACGTGTTACTGAGAGGACTGTTACTGAGAGGACTGTTACTGAGAGGACTGTTACTGAGAGGACTGTTACTGAGAGGACTGTTACTGGAGGGACTGTTACTGAGAGGACTGTTACTGAGAGGACTGTCACTGAGAGGACTGTCACTGAGAGGACTGTTACTGAGAGGACTGTTACTGAGAGGACTGTTACTGAGATAACTGTTACTGAGAGGACTTTTACTGAGAAGACTGTTACTGAGAGGACTGTTACTGAGGGGACTGTTACTGAGAGGAATGTTACTGTCGATGGGTACGTGTTACTGAGAGGACTGTTACTGAGAGGACTGTTACTGAGAAGACTGTTACTGAGAGGACTGTTACTGAGAGGACTGTTACTGAGGGGACTGTTACTGAGAGGAATGTTACTGTCGATGGGGACGTGTTACTGAGAGGACTGTTACTGAGAGGACTGTTAATGAGAGGACTGTTACTGAGGGGACTGTTACTGAGAGGAATGTTACTGTCGATGGGGACGTGTTACTGAGTGGACTGTTACTGAGAGGACTGTTACTGAGGGGACTGTTACTGAGAGGACTGTTACTGAGAGGACTGTTACTGAATGGACTGTTACTGAGGGGACTGTTACTGAGAGGAATGTTACTGTCGATGGGGACGTGTTACTGATAGGACTCTTACTGAGAGGACTCTTACTGAGAGGACTGTTACTGAGAAGACTGTTACTGAGAGGACTGTTACTGAGGGGACTGTTACTGAGAGGAATGTTACTGTCGATGGGGACATGTTACTGAGAGGACTGTTACTGAGAGGACTGTTACTGAATGGACTGTTACTGAGGGGACTGTTACTGAGAGGACTGTTACTGAGAGGACTGTTACTGTCGATGAGGACGTGTTATTGCCATGTTACTGAGTCCTGGTAGCGCAGCTATTACTGTTTGTTGGGACATATCTTTTGTCACACTGTAAACACCTAGAACCAGTCGGAACATTCTGCTCTCATCCTCCATTTCATAGTCTAATGGCCCAGCCTTTATTTTATGTATGTATCTTAAAGACACATTGATACCAAAAGTCTTAAAGGGTGAGCTAATTCTGATTTAAATTGCTTCACTGTCTAGATCTGTGTCCACTTAAAAGAAATGCGTTTAGTGTTTTTAACATCTACACCTGTCTAACAATGTGGGGACAATCATAATGAGTAGAAGATCAGGACAAATGACGCATGTCATCACCAGGTATAAACGGGGCTTTAGAGTAAAGGATAACAATGATTCTAACATAGTTATTGATCACATTAGCCACATTACATCTTACACAGTATTTTACACAACGGAACAGTGTTGTGGTGCATTAGGAACGCATGGACTTCTGGGGAAACAGGTGATCTAAGGTGGTTGAGTGGTGTCTGGCCCTCCGGGTAAACAGGTGATGTGAGGTGGTTGAGTGATGTCTGTCCTTCTGGGTAAACAGGTGATTTGAGGTGGTTGAGTGGTGTCTGGCCCTCTGGATGAACAGGTGATTTGAGGTGGTTGAGTGGTGATTGGCCCTCTGGGTAAACAGGTGATTTGAGGTGGTTGAGTGATGTCTGGCCCTCTGGGTAAACAGGTGATCTGAGGTGGTTGAGTGGTGTCTGGCCCTCTGGATGAACAGGTAATTTGAGGTGGTTGAGTGGTGTCTGGCCCTCTGGATGAACAGGTGATTTGAGGTGGTTGAGTGGTGATTGGCCCTCTGGGTGAACAGGTGATTTGAGGTGGTTGAGTGGTGTCTGGCCTTCTGGGTAAACAGGTGATTTGAGGTGGTTGAGTGGTGTCTGGCCTTCTGGGTAAACAGGTGATTTGAGTTGGTTGAGTGGTGATTGGTCCTCTGGGTAAACAGGTGATTTGAGGTGGTTGAGTGGTGATTGGCCCTCTGGGTAAACAGGTGATTTGAGGTGGTTGAGTGGTGATTGGCCCTCTGGGTAAACAGGTGATTTGAGGTGGTTGAGTGGTGTCTGGCCCTCTGGGTAAACAGGTGATCTGAGGTGGTTGAGCGGTGAAGTGTTGTTCCCGGAGGTAAAAGTGTGTTAATTCATACACACTCTACCCTGTGGTGTGACACACACACACACACACACACACACACACACACACACACACACACACACACTCAGCCACCTCCCTCTCTTACCGTCTGTCTCTACATGTTCTGTAATGATTAACTCCTTTTCTGCCTCCACGCTCTTCTCTTTCACTTCACAACGTCAACGTGCTTCTCATTCTGGACACGCAGGAAAATACACAGGAACACACGCAGGAAGAGACACAGGAAGAGACACAGGAAGAGACACAGGAACACACGCAGGAAGAGACACAGGAAGAGACACAGGAACACACGCAGGAAGAGACACAGGAAGAGACACAGGAAAAGACACAGGAACACACGCAGGAAGAGACACAGGAAGAGACACAGGAAGAGACACAGGAAGAGGCACAGGAACATACACAGGAAGAGACACAGGAACATACACAGGAAGAGACACAGGAAGAGACACAGAAAGAGACACAGGAACACACACAGGAAGAGACACAGGAACACACACAGGAAGAGACACAGGAACACACACAGGAAGAGACACGGGGAATTATAACACCAGTATGGAGGGATGATGACCTGGCTAGCAGCTCAATCACACAGAATTCAGGCTGTAAGAAGGTGAGTTATTATTGTGCTGTATATGTGTGCTTCGTAAACAAATAATGAATCGGCCAGAGTTCGTATTCCTGCCGTAATCAAATGCTTCTCATTTGCATGTGTTAGAGTAGGAAAAAGTCAGTCTGTAAAAGTGTAGACAAAGACTTGAATTCATAACTTGTCTCATTAATGATGTGAATACAGTGAGGGCTACTCATGTTGTTTTGAAAGAGTCTATCCTCTAAACTGGTGTGGTGTGGTGTGGAGCAGGCAGGCAGGCAGGCAGGCAGGCAGGCAGGCAGGCAGGCAGGCAGGCAGGCAGGCAGGCAGACCAGTATAACGCCCCTCCGGCTACATGTTATTAAGAGCTCACAGGATTGGATGTTACAAACAGGGACAATTCATTTCTGTTGAAAGTACTGCTGCTGTTGACTCTGGAATGTTTCCGTTGGGTCCCTGGTTCCAAGGTCTTTTCTCTCTGCTGAGAGGACGCACTGTGAAAGTTACAACACACAGGTTCAGGCAGAGCCAGGCCACTCCCTCTGAAGTAGTCTACCGACTGAGGCACGTATTAAATCTCTCAGCGGAGACATTATTTAGAGAAAGAGAGAGAGATAAAGAATGAGTGAGAGGGAGAGTTAAGCGGCTTCATCTGGGTTAGTGTTTAGTGGGTTGCTCTATTCACTATGTTTAAGCATGGTCTGACTGACTGACTGTCTGATTGACTGTCTGACTGACTGACTGTCTGACTAACTGTCTGACTGACTGACTGACTGATTGACTGACTGACTGACTGACTGTATCGCTGGCAGCTGTTGGTTTTAAATACTTTGGATTCCTTTCCAACAACCAGCACAGGTTTAGACAGAGAGGGGAGGCATTAGGATACTGTTTTAGCATCCCAAATGTCACCCTATTCCCTATAAAGTGTGTAGGTCTAGGTCAAAAGTAGTGCACTATAGAGGGAATAACATGCCATTTGGGAGAGTCTCAACTATCAGAACGCTGTCTAACACAACAACATTACTCTGACCAATAGAATACAGATGATTTCTGAAGTGGAAACATGTTACAATGAAATGCACTGCAGCCATTTGTTTCAGACGTAGAAGGATTGTTAACGTGTTTACTGGGTTAATAACACGGTTAATATTTGTCCTTGCAGGTGACTATCGGGTTTGAATCCATGACTCCATGATGAATACACATGTAGTTATGAGAGACGGGCGAGTGCTGTCAAGGTATGTCATTACTGTGTTTTTTTACTGACTCTGTTGATTGTTCCAAGATGATAGAATACGTGAAGGTCCGTACAGAAGGCTTGAGAAGGAACGAGAAGTCTAAATTAGAGTTCAAAAGTCCAAGCGAGATACTGTATATACATAACAACCAAGTGAGCTATAACAAAGGAGAGTTGTGCTTTCAGTTTTCACACTGTATATCTCAGCTGTGTATTATCTTGTGCTTTATATCCAAACTAATATCTTGGATGTTATTCCAGAATGTTTTGGCATTCTAACAATTCACTATTAAACATACACAGTGAAATTGCAAGAGTTAATGCAACTCCTATGGAGTTAAATTAAACAGTATTTTGGGGTTTATATGGTCCAACCCTTATATTGTGTTAAAACTACTCTGGTCATGGTGTTGATATTTTTGTAGTTAAACGATAGTAAATGGAGCAAATATCAAACTCTCAGAGAGTTGATTAAATTGAACTCCAACTGCCATTTTACTGTTTTCAGTGTTGTTGTTGTTTTTTTAAAATGTAACCATTATTTAACTAAGCAAGTCAGTTAAGAACAAATTCTTAATAACAATGACTGCCTACCCCGGCCAACCCTGGGCCAATTGTTCGCCACCCTATGGGACTCCCTATCACGGCCGGATGTGATACAGGCTGGAATAGAACCAGGGACTGTAGTGACGCCTCTTGCACTGAGATGCAGTGCCTTAGACTGCCACGCCAATCAACTCCCTTGCCATTTTACATTTTTCTGTGGCGTTTTAAATTAGGAATTAACACCAACAGAGTACATTTCTGTTTCAGTGTATTTCCTTTCAGTTATAAGGGTGTAAAGCCTTGTTTGAATATTTATTAACGTGGCACATTAGGGTGGATTGCAATGTGATTTCCAATCTGTGTTGGAAGCCAATCTGCAGAAAAATATCTTGAGCTTTTAGATCACTCACAACAAATATCTTATTACTTTTAGATCACTCACAACAAATATCTCATTACTTTTAGATCACTCACAACTTTCATTTCAAATGCCTGTCACCATGTCATCTGGAAAAATTATCTAACTAACGGTTTTCATAAATCCATTCACTTTCAGATTGGATTAGTTTAGAAAAAAATGGTTTCTTACCTTTTTGTGTAGCATAAAATCAAAATGTAAAAACACAGATATTGAAATAAACAATTTTAAAAAAATCTGCAACAGAGCATGCTGGGAAATACGACAATGAGGCCAATCCCACATCTGTGGATAACTCCATAGATTTAACTCCCTGTCTCTGGTTACTTAATGGAGTTAAAAGTACTCTGTCCCAATGAACTCCAGTTATCAGCATTAACTTTATTTTTTTGGGGGTGGTAGGGTAGCCTAGTGGTTAGAGCAGTGGGCTATCAACTGGAAAGTTGCTAGTTCAAACCCCGGAGCTGACAAGGTACAAATCTGTTGTTCTGCCCCCTGAACAGGCAGTTAACCCACTATTCCTAGGCTGTCATTGAAAATAAGAATTTGTTCTTAACTGACTTGCCTAGTTAAATAAAGTTAAAATAATAAACTCCAGGCAGTGTACCACTCTCTTGAGGAATTAGATAACTCCCAATAGAGTCAATTTAACAATATATTTTTTTAAAACTCTGATTTCAACTATCCTTGATTTACTGTGTACCTTGTGTTTCTGACAGGGCTGAGTTCTTGTCATTGCTGAACACGTACAACTGTTTTCTGAAAGACAAGACCCAGCAGCATCTTGTCTTCTATGAGGTAGGTTGACCCTCGCTGCTCCATTGAATTATTTACATGTTTTATTTACACCAAAGAAAACACGTAATGAAAACAATTAAAATATTTACTAATTAAATCAAACTTCTGCAGTTTACATTTTAGTTCAAGTTGAATTTATTTGAAAATAAGAACTAATAAATACAAACACCAGTGTGGTGAAACCCAAAGGCTGATATGAAACCAAAACTATATACACAAGTACAACAATTAAACACGTTTGTTACAACAGAGAACACAAACAACTAATTATAAATGTATAAATCAATAATCACAAAAAAATATTTATTTTTTTGTTTAAATGTGAATGTGAGAGTTAAGCTATATGGAGGACATTACTGAGTATTTTGGTTCATCAGGCTGACCTCCAGTCTTCATGGAGGGGATTACTGAGTAGTTTGGTTCATCAGGCTGACCCCCAGTCTTCATGGAGGAGATTACTGAGTAGTTTGGTTCATAAGGCTGACCTCCAGTCTTCATGGAGGAGATTACTGAGTAGTTTGGTTCATCAGGCTGACCCCCGGTCTTCATGGTTCATCACGCTGACCCCCAGTCTTCATGGAGGGGATTACTGAGTAGTTTGGTTCATCAGGCTGACCTACAGTCTTCATGGAGGAGATTACTGAGTAGTTTGGTTCATCAGGCTGACCTCCAGTCTTCATGGAGGAGATTACTGAGTAGTTTGGTTCATCAGGCTGACCCCCAGTCTTCATGGAGGAGATTACTGAGTAGTTTGGTTCATAAGGCTGACCTCCAGTCTTCATGGAGGAGATTACTGAGTAGTTTGGTTCATCAGGCTGACCCCCGGTCTTCATGGTTCATCACGCTGACCCCCAGTCTTCATGGAGGGGATTACTGAGTAGTTTGGTTCATCAGGCTGACCCACAGTCTTCATTGGTTCACCAGGGTGACCCCCAGTCTTCATGGAGGAGATTACTGAGTATTTTGGTTCATCAGGCTTACCAGTCTTCATGGAGAAGATTACTGAGTAGTTTGGTTCATCAGGTTGACCCCCAGTCTTCATGGAGATTACTGAGTTTTGGTTACTGAGTTTGGCAATGTGAAGATAAGAATTCCAGAGTTTGGTACCCTCCCCAGCAGTGGAGTTTGTCACAGTGTCTGGTGTTATATAGATAGATTTCAGAATTAACCTGGAAGAATCCATTGAAGGGTTTAGGTAAACTGGGACCTGGTAGAATCCATTGAAGGGTTTAGGTAAACTGGGACCTGGTAGAATCCATTGAAGGGTTTAGGTAAACTTGGACCAGGTAGAATCCATTGAAGGGTTTAGGTAAACTGGGACCTGGTAGAATCCATTGAAGGGTTTAGGTAAACTGTCTGGGACCTGGTAGAATCCATTGAAGGGTTTAGGTAAACTGTCTGGGACCTGGTAGAATCCATTGAAGGGTTTAGGTAAACTTGGACCAGGTAGAATCCATTGAAGCGTTTAGGTAAACTGGGACCTGGAAGAATCCATTGAAGGGTTTAAGTAAACTGTCTGGGACCTGGTAGAATCCATTGAAGGGTTTAGGTAAACTGGGACCTGGTAGAATCCATTGAAGGGTTTAGGTAAACTGGGAGCTGGTAGAATCCATTGAAGGGTTTAGGTAAACTGGGACCTGGTAGAATCCATTGAAGGGTTTAGGTAAACTGGGACCTGGTAGAATCCATTGAAGGGTTTAGGTAAACTGGGACCTGGTAGAATCCATTGAAGGGTTTAGGTAAACTGTCTGGGACCTGGAAGAATCCATTGAAGGGTTTAGGTAAACTGGGAGCTGGTAGAATCCATTGAAGGGTTTAGGTAAACTGGGACCTGGTAGAATCCATTGAAGGGTTTAGGTAAACTGGGACCTGGTAGAATCCATTGAAGGGTTTAGGTAAACTGTCTGGGACCTGGTAGAATCCATTGAAGGGTTTAGTTAAACTGGGACCTGGTAGAATCCATTGGAGGGTTTAGGTAAACTGTCTGGGATCTGGAAGAATCCATTGAAGGGTTTAGGTAAACTGGGACCTGGTAGAATCCATTGAAGGGTTTAGGTAAACTGGGACCTGGTAGAATCCATTGAGGGGTTTAGGTAAACTGGGACCTGGTAATATCCATTGAAGTGTTTAGGTAAACTGGGACCTGGTAGAATCCATTGAAGGGTTTAGGTAAACTGTCTGGGACCTGGTAGAATCCATTGAAGGGTTTAGGTAAACTGGGACCTGGTAGAATCCATTGAACGGTTTAGGTAAACTGGGACCTGGTAGAATCCATTGAAGGGTTTAGGTAAACTGGGACCTGGTAGAATCCATTGAAGGGTTTAGGTAAACTGGGACCTGGTAGAATCCATTGAACGGTTTAGGTAAACTGGGACCTGGTAGAATCCATTGAAGGGTTTAGGTAAACTGGGACCTGGTAGAATCCATTGAAGTGTTTAGGTAAACTGGGACCTGGTAGAATCCATTGAAGGGTTTAGGTAAACTGGGACCTGGTAGAATCCATTGAAGGGTTTAGGTAAACTGGGACCTGGTAGAATCCATTGAAGGGTTTAGATAAACTGGGACCTGGTAGAATCCATTGAAGGGTTTAGGTAAACTGTCTGGGACCTGGTAGAATCCATTGACGGGTTTAGGTAAACTGGAACCTGGTAGAATCCATTGAAGGGTTTAGGTAAACTGAGACCTGGTAGAATCCATTGAAGGGTTTAGTTAAACTGTCTGGGACCTGGTAGAATCCATTGACAGGTTTAGGTAAACTGGGAGCTGGTAGAATCCATTGAAGGGTTTAGGTAAACTGGGACCTGGTAGAATCCATTGAAGGGTTTAGGTAAACTGAGACCTGGTAGAATCCATTGAAGGGTTTAGTTAAACTGTCTGGGACCTGGTAGAATCCATTGAAGGGTTTAGGTAAGCTGGGACCTGGTAGAATCCATTGAAGGGTTTAGGTAAACTGGGACCTGGTAGAATCCATTGAAGGGTTTAGGTAAACTGGGACCTGGTAGAATCCATTGAACGGTTTAGGTAAACTGGGACCTGGTAGAATCCATTGAAGGGTTTAGGTAAACTGGGACCTGGTAGAATCCATTGAAGTGTTTAGGTAAACTGGGACCTGGTAGAATCCATTGAAGGGTTTAGGTAAACTGGGACCTGGTAGAATCCATTGAAGGGTTTAGGTAAACTGGGACCTGGTAGAATCCATTGAAGGGTTTAGATAAACTGGGACCTGGTAGAATCCATTGAAGGGTTTAGGTAAACTGTCTGGGACCTGGTAGAATCCATTGACGGGTTTAGGTAAACTGGAACCTGGTAGAATCCATTGAAGGGTTTAGGTAAACTGAGACCTGGTAGAATCCATTGAAGGGTTTAGTTAAACTGTCTGGGACCTGGTAGAATCCATTGACAGGTTTAGGTAAACTGGGAGCTGGTAGAATCCATTGAAGGGTTTAGGTAAACTGGGACCTGGTAGAATCCATTGAAGGGTTTAGGTAAACTGAGACCTGGTAGAATCCATTGAAGGGTTTAGTTAAACTGTCTGGGACCTGGTAGAATCCATTGAAGGGTTTAGGTAAGCTGGGACCTGGTAGAATCCATTGAAGGGTTTAGGTAAACTGGGACCTGGTAGAATCCATTAAATGGTTTAGGTAAACCTGGACCTGGTACAATCCATTGAAGGGTTTAGGTAAACTGGGACCCGGTAGAATCCATTGAGGGGTTTAGGTAAACTGGGACCTGGTAGAATCCATTGAAGGGTTTAGGTAAACTGTCTGGGACCTGGTAGAATCCATTGACGGGTTTAGGTAAACTGGGACCTGGTAGAATCCATTGAAGGGTTTAAGTAAACTGTCTGGGACCTGGTAGAATCCATTGGAGGGTTTAGGTAAACTGGGACCTGGTAGAATCCATGAAATGGTTTAGGTAAACTGGGACCTGGTAGAATCCATTGAAGGGTTTAGGTAAACTGGGACCTGGTAGAATCCATTGAGGGGTTTAGGTAAACTGGGACCTGGTAATATCCATTGAAGTGTTTAGGTAAACTGGGACCTGGTAGAATCCATTGAAGGGTTTAGGTAAACTGTCTGGGACCTGGTAGAATCCATTGAAGAGTTTAGGTAAACTGGGACCTGGTAGAATCCATTGAAGGGTTTAGGTAAACTGGGATCTGGTAGAATCCATTGAAGGGTTTTGGTAAACTGGGACCTGGTAGAATCCATTGAAGGGTTTAGGTAAACTGGGACCTGGTAGAATCCATTGAAGGGTTTAGGTAAACTGGGACCTGGTAGAATCCATTGAAGGGTTTAGGTAAACTGGGACCTGGTAGAATCCATTGAAGGGTTTAGGTAAACTGTCTGGGACCTGGTAGAATCCATTGAAGGGTTTAGGTAAACTGGGACCTGGTAGAATCCATTGAAGGGTTTAGGTAAACTGGGACCTGGTAGAATCCATTGAAGGGTTTAGGTAAACTGGGACCTGGTAGAATCCATTGAAGGGTTTAGGTAAACTGGGACCTGGTAGAATCCATTGAAGGTTTTAGGTAAACTGGGACCTGGTAGAATCCATTGAAGGGTTTAGGTAAACTGGGACCTGGTAGAATCCATTGAAGGCTTTAGGTAAACTTGGACCAGGTAGAATCCATTGAAGGGTTTAGGTAAACTGGGACCTGGTAGAATCCATTGAAGGGTTTAGGTAAACTGGGACCTGGTAGAATCCATTGAAGGGTTTAGGTAAACTGGGACCTGGTAGAATCCATTGAAGGGTTTAGGTAAACTGGGACCTGGTAGAATCCATTGAAGGGTTTAGGTAAACTGGGACCTGGTAGAATCCATTGAAGGGTTTAGGTAAACTGGGACCTGGTAGAATCCATTGAAGGGTTTAGGTAAACTGGGCCCTGGTAGAATCCATTGAAGGGTTTAGGTAAACTGGGACCTGGTAGAATCCATTGAAGGGTTTAGGTAAACTGGGACCTGGTAGAATCCATTGAAGGGTTTAGGTAAACTGGGACCTGGTACATCCAGTTGGCTTCATTAATTTTAGTGTGATAAATCCAGTTGGCTTCATTAATTTTAGTGTGATAAATCCAGTTGGCTTCATTAATTTTAGTGTGATAAATCCAGTTGGCTTCATTAATTTTAGTGTGATAAATCCAGTTGGCTTCATTAATTTTAGTGTGATAAATCCAGTTGGCTTCCTTAATTTTAGTGTGATAAATGCAGTTGGCTTCATTAATTATAGTGTGAATAATCCAGTTGGCTTCATTCATTTTAGTGTGATAAATCCAGTTGGCTTCATTAATTTTAGTGTGATAAATCCAGTTGGTTTCATTAATTTTAGTATGATAAATCCAGTAGGCTTCATTAATTTTAGTGTGATAAATCCAGTTGGTTTCATTAATTTTAGTGTGATAAATCCAGTTGGCTTCATTCATTTTAGTGTGATAAATGCAGTTGGCTTCATTCATTTTAGTGTGATAAATCCAGTTGGCTTCATTAATTTTAGTGTGATAAATCCAGTTGGCTTCATTAATTTTAGTGTGATAAATCCAGTTGGTTTCATTAATTTTAGTGTGATAAATCCAGTTGGCTTCATTAATTTTAGTGTGATAAATGCAGTTGGTTTCATTAATTTTAGTGTGATAAATCCAGTAGGCTTCATTAATTTTAGTGTGATGAATCCAGTTGGCTTCATTAATTTTAGTGTGATAAATCCAGTTGGTTTCATTAATTTTAGTGTGATAAATCCAGATGGTTTCATTAATTTTAGTGTGATAAATCCAGTTGGCTTCATTAATTTTAGTGTGATAAATCCAGTTGGCTTCATTAATTTTAGTGTGATAAATCCAGTTGGCTTCATTAATTTTAGTGTGATAAATCCAGTTGGCTTCATTAATTTTAGTGTGATAAATCCAGTTGGCTTCATTAATTTTAGTGTGATAAATCCAGTTGGTTTCATTAATTTTAGTGTGATAAATCCAGTTGGCTTCATTAATTTTAGTGTGATAAATCCAGTTGGTTTCATTAATTTTAGTGTGATAAATCCAGTTGGTTTCATTAATTTTAGTGTGATAAATCCAGTTGGCTTCATTAATTTTAGTGTGATAAATCCAGTTGGTTTCATTAATTTTAGTGTGATAAATCCAGTTGGTTTCATTAATTTTAGTGTGATAAATCCAGTTGGTTTCATTAATTTTAGTGTGATAAATGCAGTTGGTTTCATTAATTTTAGTGTGATAAATCCAGTTGGCTTCATTAATTTTAGTGTGATAAATCCAGTTGGTTTCATTAATTTTAGTGTGATAAATCCAGTTGGTTTCATTAATTTTAGTGTGATAAATCCAGTTGGCTTCATTAATTTTAGTGTGATAAATCCAGTTGGTTTCATTAATTTTAGTGTGATAAATGCAGTTGGTTTCATTAATTTTAGTGTGATAAATCCAGTTGGTTTCATTAATTTTAGTGTGATAAATGCAGTTGGTTTCATTAATTTTAGTGTGATAAATCCAGTTGGCTTCATTAATTTTAGTGTGATAAATCCAGTTGGTTTCATTAATTTTAGTGTGATAAATCCAGTTGGTTTCATTAATTTTAGTGTGATAAATCCAGTTGGCTTCATTAATTTTAGTGTGATAAATCCAGTTGGCTTCATTAATTTTAGTGTGATAAATCCAGTTGGTTTCATTAATTTTAGTGTGATAAATCCAGTTGGCTTCATTAATTTTAGTGTGATAAATCCAGTTGGTTTCATTAATTTTAGTGTGATAAATCCAGTTGGCTTCATTAATTTTAGTGTGATAAATCCAGTTGGTTTCATTATTTTTAGTGTGATAAATGCAGTTGGCTTCATTAATTATAGTGTGAATAATCCAGTTGGCTTCATTCATTTTAGTGTGATAAATCCAGTTGGCTTCATTAATTTTAGTGTGATAAATCCAGTTGGTTTCATTAATTTTAGTATGATAAATCCAGTAGGCTTCATTAATTTTAGTGTGATAAATCCAGTTGGTTTCATTAATTTTAGTGTGATAAATCCAGTTGGCTTCATTCATTTTAGTGTGATAAATGCAGTTGGCTTCATTCATTTTAGTGTGATAAATCCAGTTGGCTTCATTCATTTTAGTGTGATAAATGCAGTTGGCTTCATTAATTTTAGTGTGATACATCCAGTTGGCTTCATTAATTTTAGTGTGATAAATCCAGTTGGTTTCCTCAGCAAAGAGAATGGGAAGTACGGTAGAAGATACAGCAGCAAGGTCATGGAGATTAGGAATAACTAAGGTCCAATGATCACACCCTGTGGGACGCCACAGGATATCTTGGCCCTGGTACATGCACATCCATTTGCATAAACAAATTGTTCTCTATCATAAACATAACGACAGTGCATTCGGAAAGTATTCAGTCCACATTTTGTTACGTTACAGCCTTATTCTAAAATGGATTCAATATGTTTTTTTTGCTCATCAATCTACACACAATACCCTATAATGACAAAGCAAAAACAAGTTTAGAATTTTATTGCTAATTTATATATATATAAAAAAACTGAAATATCACATTTACATGAGTATTCAGACCCTTTACTCAGTACTTTGTTGAAGCACCTTTGACAGCGATTACAGCCTCCAGTCTTCTTGGGTATTACGCTACAAGCTTGGCACACCTGTATTTGGAGAGTTTCTCCCATTCTTCTCTGCAGATCCTCTCAAGCTCTGTCAGGTTGGATGGGGAGCGTCGTTGCACAGCTATTTTCAGGTCTCTCCAGAGATGTTAGATCGGGTTCAAGTTAGATCGGGTTCAAGTCCGGGCTCTGGCTGTGCCACTCAAGGACATTCAGAGACTTGTCCCACAATTGCGTTGTCTTGGCTGTGTGTTTAGGGCCGTTGTCCTGTTGGAAGGTGAACCTTCACCCCAGTCTGAGGTCCTGTGCGCTCTGGGGTGAAGGTTTTCATCAAGTTTCTCTCTGTACATTGCACTGTTCATCTTTCCCTTGATATTGACTAGTCTCCCAGTCCCTATGACTGAAAAACATCCCCACAGCATGATGCTGCCACCACCGTGCCTCACCGTAAGGATGGTGCCAGGTTTCCTCTAGATGTGATGCTTGCCATTCAAGCCAAAGAGTTCAATCTTTCATCAGACCAGAGAATATTATTTCACATAGTCTGAGAGTCCTTTAAGTACCTTTTTGCAAACTCCAAGCGGGCTGTCATGTGCCTTTTACTGAAGAGTGGCTTATGTCTGGCCACTACCATAAAGGCCTGATTGATGGAGGACTGCAGACATGGTTGTCCTTCTGGAAGGTTTTCCCATCTCCACAGAGGAACTGAGAGAGTGACTATCGGTTTCTTAGTCACCTCCCTGACCAAGGCCCTTCTCCCCCGATTGCTAAATTTGGCCGGGCGGCCAGCTCTAGGAAGAGTCCTGGTGGTTCCAAACTTCTGTTGTTTAAGAATGACGGAGGCCACTGTGTTTTTGAGGACCTTCAATGCTGCAGAACATTTTTGGTACCCGTCCCCAGATCTGTGCCTCAACAGAATCCTGTCTCGGAGCTCTACGGACGATTCCTTCAACATTGCATGGTGTTTGCTCTGACATGCGCTATCAACTGTGGAACCTTATAAAGACGTGTGTTTGCCTTTACAAATCATATCCTACTAATTGAATTTACCACAGGTGCTCCAATCAAGTTGTAGAAACATCTCAAGGATGATCAATGGAAACAGGATGCACCTGAGCTCAATTTCGAGTCTCATAACAAAGGGTCTGAATTATTATGTAAATATGTTTTAAAAAATTGTTTTTTTATAAATGTGAAACAAATTATTTAAACCTGTTTTCACTTTGTAACTATCGGGTAAAGGATTTTCTTTTTTAAATGTAAAAAAATGATTGACTCCATTTTTAAATAAGGCTGAAACAAAACGTGGGAAAGGGAAGGGGTTAGAATACTTTCAGAATGAGCTGTATAATTATATGTATAACCATGAAACTGTAGTAATGCAATTTGGAAAGTAATATTTCATGACCAACATTTGGATCAATATCAAAATATGCCAAGAGCGTATTCATTGTTTTAAAGGGCAGTAAAGATTTTATCAACGAGTTGCTAAAGAGCCACATCTGTTGAGTGGTTTTTACCAAAACCATATTGGTTCTCATATAGAATACAGAATATAGAATACAGGGTTGATTTAAATGCTTCAACATTCTCTTAAATTCATTATAATTAACATTCTCTTATACACCATGTTTCTAGGATTTTAGAAAAACATAGTACTGATATGGGGTGGTAATTTGTAAAAACAATCTGGGATCCCCAAATCTATAGAGGGGGATAACTTTGGCAATTTTTTTAATCTTTAGGAGCATTGCCAGTTTGCAATGATTTGGTGAAAATATACATTCGAGGCTCAGCAATCATGAGACACTGATTTCACCAAAGAGGCACCAATCTCATCATGACCTGCTGCTGATATCTCTAAGTTACCAATTACCTCCATCCCCTCCATTACACCAGGAGGATCAAACAGAAGCAGAAGAGGAACATGTCCCTTAATGTAATCCAGGAGATTTACATCAGTTCTCTATTTTCTTTGACAGAGAGGAACCAACATTCACAAAAAAGTTTTTAAATTAACATGAAATACAGTCAAGATCAATATCGGTCTTATTTCCCACAATACATTGAGATGGAATAGTTGTAGATGCCTATTTCTTATTCAACAGTTGATTGATGATTTTCCAAGTTGACTTTATATATTATTTAAGGATTCTTGGAATATGTTAGGAAAATATATTTTTGGGGATATCCGAAGTAAGAGATTAAATTTGCTCATACACTTTTTGTAATGTGCAGAGAATGTTTTGAGACCGGTTGTAAACCAAGGTTTCCTGAAACCTTCTTGTGCTCTCTTACATGGTTTGACTAAGGGAAAGCAGTGGGGAAATACACCATTAAATGATGTGAGAAAAGTCAGGTAAAGCAGACTCCACATCAGCCTGATTATAAACATTTTCCCATGAAATATCATCAATCAACATCTTAATGAGCTCACAATTACTTTAGTTAAATATTCTACCCTTAATGCTACTAATCATTCCCATCTGTTCATGTCCAACTGCCAAAGAGAAGTGGAAAATTGGAAAGTGGTCAGAAATGTCAGAATACAGTATACCTGTATTAGCCACATTATTCAAATAATTTGTAAAAATATGATCAATAAGGGTGTCAGGTGAACTGGTCAGTCTGTGGTCTTATAGATGAGGGGATACAGGTGAACTGGTCAGTCTGTGGTCTTATAGATGAGGGGATACAGGTGAACTGGTCAGTCTGTGGTCTTATAGATGAGGGGATACAGGTGAACTGGTCAGTCTGTGGTCTTATAGATGAGGGGACACAGATAGATGGAGTATCAGGTGTCAGTGAGTGGTTCTCATTTTTAATTTAACTTATGTTGAAAACATCCAATAGAAATTAATCACCCAATCAAATCCAAGGTTGATGCAAGGATATCAGTGAAACGACCAATGTCAGAATCGGGTGGACGATAGATGCATCTAATTACCACTTTTTAACCACCCAAAAAACAGCTCAGTTTACAGCTCTGGACCCTTGTGCCGTTAAAACCTAACTAACGTGTTTACAGTTCTGGACCCCTGTACCGTTAAAACCTAACCAACGTGTTTACAGCTCTGGACCCCTGTACTGTTAAAACCTAACTAACGTGTTTACAGTTCTGGACCCCTGTACTGTTAAAACCTAACTAACGTGTTTACAGTTCTGGACCCCTGTACCGTTAAAACCTAACCAACGTGTTTACAGCTCTGGACCCCTGTACTGTTAAAACCTAACCGACGTGTTTACAGTTCTGGACCCCTGTACTGTTAAAACCTAACTAACGTGTTTACAGCTCTGGACCCCTGTACTGTTAAAACCTAACCGACGTGTTTACAGTTCTGGACCCCTGTACTGTTAAAACCTAACCAACGTGTTTACAGCTCTGTACCGTTAAAACCTAACCGACGTGTTTACAGTTCTGGACCCCTGTACCGTTAAAACCTAACCAACGTGTTTACAGCTCTGGACCCCTGTACTGTTAAAACCTAACTAACGTGTTTACAGCTCTGGACCCCTGTACTGTTAAAACCTAACCGACGTGTTTACAGTTCTGGACCCCTGTACTGTTAAAACCTAACCAACGTGTTTACAGTTCTGGACCCCTGTACCGTTAAAACCTAACCGACGTGTTTACAGTTCTGGACCCCTGTACTGTTAAAACCTAACTAACGTGTTTACAGCTCTGTACCGTTAAAACCTAACCAACGTGTTTACAGCTCTGGACCCCTGTGCCGTTTAAACCTAACCAACGTGTTTACAGTTCTGGACCCCTGTACCGTTAAAACCTAACCAACGTGTTTACAGCTCAGTACCGTTAAAACCTAACCAACGTGTTTACAGCTCTGGACCCCTGTGCCGTTTAAACCTAACCAACGTGTTTAAAGTTCTGGACCCCTGTACCGTTAAAACCTAATCAACATACAGTATATGTTATATTTGAAATGTTAAGACTAAGAACTGTGTTTATCTCCACTAGAGAGATGGAGAGGTGGTGTTCGAGGGATTCCTGACTATCTCCTGGGGAGTACGGCAGCCCATCAGGCTCAAAATACAGGATGACAAACAACAACCAATCACCAGCCTCCTGTCACCTGACCCAGTCAGTCCAGTCAGTCCTCATGGACGCAAGAGGTTACCTTTGACCTTTATCATGCATTATGTCAATACCATAGTTAAAATGGAGTAATACAAGCATCACTCAGGCTAAACCCTCTCTGTCTGTCAGGGGGATGACACGATGGGGGGAGTTTGAAGATCTCCATCAGATCAATGAGACAGAGGAGACCAACAAGCAGCATCCTGCAGAGGAGACCAGCAACCACACGACAGGTAATCTCACCTTAACTATAGCAACCACATTACAGGTAACCTCACCTTAACGATAACAACCACACTACAGGTAACCTCACCTTAACTATAGCAACCGCATTACAGGTAACCTCACCTTAACAACCACACTACAGGTAACCTCACCTTAACTATAACAACCACACTACAGGTAACCTCACCTTAACTAACTCCTCTCTCGGAGGACCTGAGCCCTAGGACCATGCCTCAGGACTACCTGACATGATGACTCCTTGCTGTCCCCAGTCCACCTGGCCGTGCTGCTGCTCCAGTTTCAACTGTTCTGCCTTATTATTATTGGACCATGCTGGTCATTTATGAACATTTGAACATCTTGGCCATGTTCTGTTATAATCTCCACCCGGCACAGCCAGAAGAGGACTGGCCACCCCACATAGCCTGGTTCCTCTCTAGGTTTCTTCCTAGGTTTTGGCCTTTCTAGGGAGTTTTTCCTAGCCACCGTGCTTGTACACCTGCATTGCTTGCTGTTTGGGGTTTTAGGCTGGGTTTCTGTACAGCACTTTGAGATATCAGCTGATGTACGAAGGGCTATATAACTACATTTGATTTGATTTGATTTGATTTGAACTATAACAACCACACTACAGGTAACCTCACCTTAACTATAACAACCACACTACAGGTAACCTCACCTTAACAACCACACTACAGGTAACCTCACCTTAACCTTAACAACCACACTACAGGTAACCTCACCTTAACAACCACACTACAGGTAACCTCACCCGAACCACACTACAGGTAACCTCACCCTAACCACACTACAGGTAACCTCACCTTTACAACCACACTACAGGTAATCTCACCCTAACCACACTACAGGTAACCTCACCTTAACCTTAACAACCACACTACAGGTAACCTCACCTTAACAACCACACTACAGGTAACCTCACCCTAACCACACTAGAGATAACCTCACCCTAACCACACTACAGGTAACCTCACCTTTACAACCACACTACAGGTAACCTCACCTTAACAACCACACTACAGGTAACCTCACCCTAACCACATTACAGGTAACCTCACCTTGACAACCACATTACAGGTAACCTCACCCTAACCACATTACAGGTAAACTCACCTTCACAACCATACTGCAGGTAAACTCCCCTTAACAACCACACTGTAGGTAAACTCCCCTTAACAACCACACTGCAGGTAACCTCACCCTAACCGCATTACAGGTAAACTCACCTTAACAACCACACTGCAGGTAAACTCACCTTAACAACCACACTGCAGGTATTTCCCTTCAGTTCATTGACACTAAATCCATCAGTTGAATGAATAGTTGATTGAAGGTCTAAATTAATCTCCAATTAATGTCTCCATAGAGAAATTAACTAAATTTGCTGTACGGTGTCCATATTAGGACAACGTCATTTTAACGAATGAGTCATGAGACAGTTGCAACTCCTGCTGAGACTGAAACATCTCTTGCTGAGACTGTCCTAATATGGATACCGTACACATATTCTGTCTCAGGATACAGGGGTTATTTAAAGCTCTGTATTATAAGGTTGTGAGATGTCAACCCTTATCCGATCGTGATTATTTGCCCATAAAACATTATGATGTGTAATATATATATGTATATTTCGTACCAGTCAAAAGTTTTAGAACACCTACTTAATCAAGGGCTGTTCTTTATTTGTACTATTTTCTACATTGTAGAATAACAATGAAGACATCAAAACTATGAAATAACACATATGGAGATATGTAGTAACCAAAAAAGTGTTAAAACAAAACCAAATATATTTTAAACTCTTCAATGTAGCCACCCTTTGCCTTGGTGACAGCTTTGCACACTCTTGCATTCGCATTCTCTCAACCAGCTTCACCTGGAATGCTTTTCAAACAGTCTTGAAGGAGTTCCCACATATGCTTAGCACTTGTTGGCTGCTTTTCCTTCACTGCGGTCCAACTCATCCCAAACCATCTCAATTGGGTTGAGGTTGGGTGATTGTGGAGGCCTAGTCATCTGATGCAGAGTTCAATCACTCTCCTTCTTGGTCAAATTGCCCTTTCAAAGACTGGAGGTGTATTTGGGGTCATTGTCCTGTTGAAAAACAAATGGTAGTCCCACTAAGGACAAACCAGATGGGATGGTATATCGCTGCAGAATTCTGTGGTAGCCATGCTTATTAAGTGTGCCTTGAATTCTAAATAAATCACTGAGTGTCACCAGCAAAGAACCCACACAACATCACACCTCCTCCTCCATGGTGGGAACATGTGGAGATCATCCGTCCACCTACTCTGCGTCTCACAAAGACACTGCGGTGAACCAATTTGTTTTTATTTGGACTCATCAGACCAAATGACAGGTTTTCACAGGTCTAATGTCCATTGCTTGTGTTTCTTGGCCCAAGCAAGTCTCTTCTTATTATTGGTGTCCTTTAGTAGTGGTTTCTTTGCAGCAATTCGACCACGAAGGCCTGATTCACGCAGTCTCCTCTGAACAGTTGATGTTGAGATGTGTCTGTTACTTAAACTCTGTGAGGAATTTATCTACAATCTGAGGCTGGTAACTCTAATGAACTTATCCTCTGCAGAGGTAACTCTGCGTCTTCCTTTCCTGTGATGGACCTCATGAGAGCCAGTTTCATCATAGCGCTTGATGGTTTTTGTGAATGCCCTTTAAGAAACTTTCAACGTTTTTGACATTTTCCGTATTGACTGACCTTCATGTCTTAGAGTCATGATGGTCTGTCGTTTCTCTTTGTATATTTGAGCTGTTCTTACCATAATATGGACTTGGTATTTTACCAAATAGGGCTATCTTCTGTATACCACCCCTACTTTGTCACAAGTCAACTGATTGGCTCAAACGCATAAAGGAGGACATAAATTCCACAAAATAACTTTACGGCAAAACCTCTTAATTAAAATGAATTTCAGGTGACTACCTCATGAAGCTGGTTGAGAGAATGCCAAGAGTGTGCAAAGCAGTCATCAAGGCTACTTTGAAGAACCTAAAAAAAATGTTTTAGATTTGTTTACATTTTTTTTGGTTACTACATAATTCGATGTGTTATTTCATAGTTTTGATTTCTACACTATTGTTCTACAATGTAGAAAATAAAGAAACCCTTGAATGAGTAGGTGCATTTTGACTGGAACTGTATATTTACACCACTAGTCAAACGTTTAAGAACAACTAAAAGGGAAGGGGAGCAACTGTCCATTTTGAAGTCAGAGGGGACGCAACCACTGGTCAGGGATGAGTTGATGAGGGAAGTGAGGAATGGGAGAAGGTCTCCAGAGATGGCCTGGATAAGAGAGGAGGGGATGATCAATAGGATGTGAATGAGTAAAAGATATCGTCAATCGTCAATCTAAAAGTCACCTGCAGAGAGGGAGGGGGGGGATTAAGGATGGAGGAGAAGGTAGAAAATAGTTTCAGGGTAGAACCATGACATTTAATGGTAGAAAGTGGCTTTAGCAGCAGATACAGAGGAACAGAAAGAGACAGGAGGGAGTGAAAGGATGATAGGTCCTCGGGAAGTTTAGTATTTAAAAAAATATTTGCTCAGCTGCCCGCAGCCCTGTTCTGTAAGCTTCACAATGAGTCACTCAGCGACGTAGCAGGAGCGGAAGGCCGAACCAGCTGGGAGGAAAGGGGAGAGTGCGAGTCATAAAATGCGGAATGGGAGTGGAGTAGGGTCGAAACAGAGAACAGGGACATGGAGGGGGTTACAGTGAGATTAATAGGAGAACAGAGACCTGGAGGGGGGTTACATTGAGATTAGTAGGAGAACAGAGACCTGGAGGGGGTTACAGTGAGATTAGTAGGAGAACAGAGACTGGGGGGGTTACAGTGAGATTAGTAGGAGAACAGAGACCTGGAGGGGGGTTACAGTGAGATTAGTAGGAGAACAGAGACCGGGGGGGTTACAGTGAGATTAGTAGGAGAACAGAGACATGGAGGGGGGTTACAGTGAGATTAGTAACAGAACAGAGACCTGGAGGGGGTTACAGTGAGATGTGGAGGGGGGTTACAGTGAGATTAGTAGGAGAACAGAGACCTGGAGGGGGTTACAGTGAGATTAGTAGGAGAACAGAGACCTGGAGGGGGGTTACAGTGAGATTAATAGGAGAACAGAGACCTGGAGGGGGGTTACAGTGAGATTAATAGGAGAACAGAGACCGGGGGGGGTTACAGTGAGATTAGTAGGAGAACAGAGACCTGGAGGGGGGTTACAGTGAGATCAGTAGGAGAACAGAGACCTGGAGGGGGTCACAGTGAGATTAGTAGGAGAACAGAGACTAGTAAAGATGAGGTTAAGAGAATTGCCTGTCTTGTGAGTTGGAGGGGATTGGGAAAGGGTGAGGTAATATCGCCCAACTCTACTGTCCAGGGAGCTACAGGAGTTATGAAAGCTGTACGCTGCGTCCCACCCCAACAAAGCAGAAGACGGAGGTGGAGGAGGAGCAGTCCAACCTGATCCGCTGTATGAGTGATGCTTCCTTGGTGAAGAGGAGGGTGAAGAGGAGTCCCTCACAGAGAGAGAGGAACAGGCAACACTGCTTCTCCATCAACGGACACTTTTATAACTACAAGGTAACGTCAATGAGAGAACTGACCTGATCATTACCTATCTAGGACATGATTTGATCCATCAAATTTCTTTCTTTCTTTCTTTCTTTCTTTCTTTCTTTCTTTCTTTCTTTCTTTCTTTCTTTCTTTCTTTCTTTCTTTGCATGCTGGGAGTGTTTAGTGCATGCTGGGAATTTTGTGAGCGGTGTCTGGAGTTAGATCGCCTGTGTAATCTTTCTTGTTTTCTTTTCTTGGTGGTTTTCTTTTCTATGAATGATGATTTTTTTGTGGTAGAGGCTTTGGGAGATGCACAGAGGGTCCTCGTAACGCCTGACCCACTAATGTAGGGAGAGGTGGGCCTCATAATGCCTGACCCACTAATGTAGGGAGAGGTGGGCCTCATAATGCCTGACCCACTAATGTAGGGAGAGGTGGGCCTCATAATGCCTGGACCCACTGGTGTACAGAGAGATGGGCCTCGTAATGCCTGACCCTCTGATGTAGGGAGAGGTGGTCCTCGTAACGCCTGTGCCCACTGATGTAGGGAAAGGTGGGGATCATAACGCCTGGGCCCACTGATGTAGGGAGAGGTGGGGATCATAACGCCTGGGCCCACTGATGTAGGGAAAGGTGGGGATCATAACGCCTGGGCCCACTGATGTAGGGAGAGGTGGTCCTCGTAACACCTGGGCCCACTGATGTAGGGAGAGGTGAGCCTCGTAACGCCTGTGCCCACTGATGTAGGGAAAGGTGGGCATCGTAACGCCTGGGCCCACTGATGTAGGGAGAGGTGGTCCTCGTAACACCTGGGCCCACTGATGTAGGGAGAGGTGGGCCTCGTAACGCCTGGGCCCACTGATGTAGGGAGAGGTGGTCCTCGTAACACCTGGGCCCACTGATGTAGGGAGAGGTGGTCCTCGTAACACCTGGGCCCACTGATGTAGGGAAAGGTGGGGATCATAACGCCTGGGCCCACTGATGTAGGGAGAGGTGGTCCTCGTAACACCTGGGCCCACTGATGTAGGGAAAGGTGGGGATCATAACGCCTGGGCCCACTGATGTAGGGAGAGGTGGTCCTCGTAACGCCTGGGCCCACTGATGTAGGGAGAGGTGGGCATCGTAACGCCTGGGCCCACTGATGTAGGGAGAGGTGGTCCTCGTAACACCTGGGCCCACTGATGTAGGGAGAGGTGGGCCTCGTAACGCCTGTGCCCACTGATGTAGGGAAAGGTGGGGATCATAACGCCTGGGCCCAATGATGTAGGGAGAGGTGGTCCTCGTAACGCCTGGGCCCACTGATGTAGGGAGAGGTGGTCCTCGTAACACCTGGGCCCACTGATGTAGGGAGAGGTGGTCCTCGTAACACCTGGGCCCACTGATGTAGGGAGAGGTGGTCCTCATAACGCCCACTGATGTAGGGAGAGGTGGTCCTCATAACACCTGGGCCCACTGATGTAGGGAGAGGTGGTCCTCGTAACGCCTGGGCCCTCTGATGTAGGGAGAGGTGGTCCTCATAACACCTGGGTCCACTGATGTAGGGAGAGGTGGTCCTTGTAACGCCTGACCCACTAATGTAGGGAGAGGTGGTCCTCGTAACGCCTGGGCCCACTGATGTAGGGAGAGGTGGTCCTCGTAACGCCTGGGCCCAATGATGTAGGGAGAGGTGGTCCTCGTAACGCCTGGGCCCACTGATGTAGGGAGAGGTGGTCCTCGTAACGCCCACTGATGTAGGGAGAGGTGGTCCTCGTAACGCCTGGGCCCACTGATGTAGGGAGAGGTGGTCCTTGTAACGCCTGGGCCCACTGATGTAGGGAGAGGTGGTCCTCGTAACGCCTGGGCCCACTGATGTAGGGAGAGGTGGTCCTCGTAACGCCCACTGATGTAGGTAGAGGTGGTCCTCGTAACGCCTGGGCCCACTGATGTAGGGAGAGGTGGTCCTTGTAACGCCTGGGCCCACTGATGTAGGGAGAGGTGGTCCTCGTAACGCCTGGGCCCACTGATGTAGGGAGAGGTGGTCCTCGTAACGCCCACTGATGTAGGGAGAGGTGGTCCTCGTAACGCCTGGGCCCACTGATGTAGGGAGAGGTGGTCCTTGTAACGCCTGGGCCCACTGATGTAGGGAGAGGTGGTCCTCGTAACGCCTGGGCCCACTGATGTAGGGAGAGGTGGTCCTCGTAACGTCTGTGCCCACTGATGTAGGGAGAGGTGGTCCTCATAACGCCCACTGATGTAGGGAGAGGTGGTCCTCGTAACACCTGGGCCCACTGATGTAGGGAGAGGTGGTCCTCGTAACGCCTGACCCACTAATGTAGGGAGAGGTGGTCCTCGTAACGCCTGGGCCCACTGATGTAGGGAGAGGTGGTCCTCGTAACACCTGGGCCCACTGATGTAGGGAGAGGTGGTCCTCGTAACGCCTGGGCCCACTGATGTAGGGAGAGGTGGTCCTCGTAACACCTGGGCCCACTGATGTAGGGAGAGGTGGTCCTCGTAACGCCTGGGCCCTCTGATGTAGGGAGAGGTGGTCCTCGTAACGCCTGTGCCCACTGATGTAGGGAGAGGTGGTCCTCGTAACACCTGGGCCCACTGATGTAGGGAGAGGTGGTCCTCGTAACGCCTGGGCCCACTGATGTAGGGAGAGGTGGTCCTCGTAACGCCCACTGATGTAGGGAGAGGTGGGCCTCGTAACGCCTGGGCCCACTGATGTAGGGAGAGGTGGGCCTCGTAACGCCTGGGCCCACTGATGTAGGGAGAGGTGGTCCTCGTAACGCCTGGGCCCACTGATGTAGGGAGAGGTGGGCATCGTAACGCCTGGGCCCACTGATGTAGGGAGAGGTGGTCCTCGTAACGCCTGTGCCCACTGATGTAGGGAGAGGTGGTCCTCGTAACGCCTGGGCCCACTGATGTAGGGAGAGGTGGTCCTCGTAACACCTGGGCCCACTGATGTAGGGAGAGGTGGGCATCGTAACGCCTGACCCACTAATGTAGGGAGAGGTGGGCATCGTAACGCCTGGGCCCACTGATGTAGGGAGAGGTGGTCCTCGTAACGCCTGGGCCTACTGATGTAGGGAGAGGTGGTCCTCGTAACGCCTGGGCCCACTGATGTAGGGAGAGGTGGGCCTCGTAACACCCACTGATGTAGGGAGAGGTGGTCCTCGTAACGCCTGGGCCCACTGATGTAGGGAGAGGTGGTCCTCGTAACACCTGGGCCCACTGATGTAGAGAGAGGTGGTCCTCGTAACGCCTGGGCCCACTGATGTAGGGAGAGGTGGTCCTCGTAACACCTGGGCCCACTGATGTAGAGAGAGGTGGTCCTCGTAACGCCTGGGCCCAATGATGTAGGGAGAGGTGGTCCTCGTAACGCCCACTGATGTAGGGAGAGGTGGTCCTCGTAACACCTGGGCCCACTGATGTAGGGAGAGGTGGTCCTCGTAACACCTGGGCCCACTGATGTAGGGAGAGGTGGTCCTCGTAACTTCTTGGCCCAATGATGTAGGGAGAGGTGGGCATCGTAACGCCTGGGCCCACTGATGTAGGGAGAGGTGGTCCTCGTAACGCCTGGGCCCAATGATGTAGGGAGAGGTGGGCATCGTAACGCCTGACCCACTAATGTAGGGAGAGGTGGGCATCGTAACGCCTGGGCCCACTGATGTAGGGAGAGGTGGTCCTCGTAACACCTGTGCCCACTGATGTAGGGAGAGGTGGGCCTCGTAACACCTGGGCCCACTGATGTAGGGAGAGGTGGGCCTCGTAACGCCTGGGCCCACTGATGTAGGGAGAGGTGGTCCTCGTAAAGCCTGTGCCCACTGATGTAGGGAGAGGTGGTCCTCGTAACGCCTGGGCCCACTGACGTAGGGAGAGGTGGTCCTCGTAACGCCTGGGCCCACTGATGTAGGGAAAGGTGGGGCCGACAGTGGTAGAGCAGCCACAAGCACCTGTTGCTGAGGAACAAGTTGTCCATGTTGAGGGTACTGAGTTGCTGCTTGTACCAGAGGGGAACATAGTGTCTGATGTTCAGCAGAAAAATATTGTTGGAGGAGGTAAGGAAGGATCTTGGGGTGCCATTTCCCCAGACTGGTGAGGAGATGCCCAGTACGAGTGATGGGGTACAGAAGAGGGTTCAGGTGGAGCTAGTCTCCCAGGTAGTGGAGGAGATGCCCAGTACTCGTGATGGGGTTCAGGTGGAGCTAGTCTCCCAGGTAGTGGAGGAGATGCTCAGTACGAGTGATGGGGTGCAAGTGGGGAGTATTGAGAGGGATGTGGCAGAGGGGAGTCAGACTGTGGCCTCAGTTGAGGAGGATCAGGAGAAGGATATGGACATCTCTATTGATAAGATAGCAGCTGGTGACGACTCAATTTACAATGTAGATGAGGTAAATTGATTCCTGGATCAGACTTTGGGGAAATCTGTCAAATTGGCAGATTTTTTGGGATGTTGATAAGTTTGTGAGGTCAGCTGTGGTGTTACAGAAGATGGTGGGGTTAGACCAGTTGAGTGTGAAGAGAAGAGTTTCCTCTTGAGGAAATGTGTTACTGCTGTTACGGCAATAAAAGGTAGTGGGAAACATGGTTCAGAGAAATGAGAGCAATGATGATGATCCTTTTAGGGTGGGTTTTTTCTTCTGGCTTCTGGTTGTCTCTTTTCTATATTGACAATCAATTGCAAGGATCCTTAATCAACGTGGACAAACCGAGTGTGATATATAATAATCGTAAAGTACATAGCAAACTCACTTGGAATATAGTGGCTTTGAGACGAGCCTTGCTTTTCGTTTTCAAACTGGGTGACTGAAGCAAAACGGCTACCTTTTACCTAGATGTGCTCGGCATGAAGATTTTACGTCACAAAGAGTTTGAAGAAGGATGTAAACTTGTTAAGGGCCCTCATGATGGAGAATAGAGCAAGACAATGGTCGGCTTTGGGCCAGAGAATGATGATGACTTTGTGGATGAACTGATCTACAATTATGGAGTGGGAGAATATCGCCTGGGCAATGACATCCTGGGTTTGACTCTGCATTCTAGCCAGGCTGTCAGCAATGCTAAGCAGCTTGGTTGGCCCCTCACTGAGGGGATCTGCTTGGTTGGCCCCTCACTGAGAGGATCTGCTTGGTTGGCCCCTCACTGAGAGGATCTGCTTGGTTGGCCCCTCACTGAGAGGATCTGCTTGGTTGGCCCCTCACTGAGAGGATCTGCTTGGTTGGCCCCTCACTGAGGGGATCTGCTTGGTTGGCCCCTCACTGAGGGGATCTGCTTGGTTGGCCCCTCACTGAGAGGATCTGCTTGGTTGGCCCCTCACTGAGAGGATCTGCTTGGTTGGCCCCTCACTGAGGGGATCTGCTTGGTTGGCCCCTCACTGAGAGGATCTGCTTGGTTGGCCCCTCACTGAGAGGATCTGCTTGGTTGGCCCCTCACTGAGGGGATCTGCTTGGTTGGCCCCTCACTGAGAGGATCTGCTTGGTTGGCCCCTCACTGGAGGGATCTGCTTGGTTGGCCCCTCACTGAGGGGATCTGCTTGGTTGGCCCCTCACTGAGAGGATCTGCTTGGTTGGCCCCTCACTGAGGGGATCTGCTTGGTTGGCCCCTCACTGAGAGGATCTGCTTGGTTGGCCCCTCACTGAGGGGATCTGCTTGGTTGGCCCCTCACTGAGGGGATCTGCTTGGTTGGCCCCTCACTGAGGGGATCTGCTTGGTTGGCCCCTCACTGAGGGGATCTGCTTGGTTGGCCCCTCACTGAGAGGATCTGCTTGGTTGGCCCCTCACTGAGAGGATCTGCTTGGTTGGCCCCTCACTGAGGGGATCTGCTTGGTTGGCCCCTCACTGAGAGGATCTGCTTGGTTGGCCCCTCACTGAGAGGATCTGCTTGGTTGGCCCCTCACTGAGAGGATCTGCTTGGTTGGCCCCTCACTGAGGGGATCTGCTTGGTTAGCCCCTCACTGAGAGGATCTGCTTGGTTGGCCCCTCACTGAGGGGATCTGCTTGGTTGGCCCCTCACTGAGAGGATCTGCTTGGTTGGCCCCTCACTGAGGGGATCTGCTTGGTTGGCCCCTCACTGAGAGGATCTGCTTGGTTGGCCCCTCACTGAGAGGATCTGCTTGGTTGGCCCCTCACTGAGGGGATCTGCTTGGTTGGCCCCTCACTGAGAGGATCTGCTTGGTTGGCCCCTCACTGGAGGGATCTGCTTGGTTGGCCCCTCACTGAGGGGATCTGCTTGGTTGGCCCCTCACTGAGAGGATCTGCTTGGTTGGCCCCTCACTGGAGGGATCTGCTTGGTTGGCCCCTCACTGAGGGGATCTGCTTGGTTGGCCCCTCACTGAGAGGATCTGCTTGGTTGGCCCCTCACTGGAGGGATCTGCTTGGTTGGCCCCTCACTGAGGGGATCTGCTTGGTTGGCCCCTCACTGAGAGGATCTGCTTGGTTGGCCCCTCACTGAGGGGATCTGCTTGGTTGGCCCCTCACTGAGGGGATCTGCTTGGTTGGCCCCTCACTGAGGGGATCTGCTTGGTTGGCCCCTCACTGAGGGGATCTGCTTGGTTGTTTGAGTGTTTATTGTGTTGTGGGTTCCCAGACCCAATAAAGTTTTTTTTAAACTGTCTCTGTCTCTCTCCTCTCTCTCTCTCTCTCTCTCTCTCTCTCTCTGTCTCTCTCTGTCTCTGTCTCTCTCGTCTGTCTCTCTCGTCTCTGTCTTTCTCTGTGTCTGTCTCTGTTTCTCTCTCTTTCTCTGTCTCTGTTTCTCTCTCTTTCTCTGTCTTTGTTTCTCTCTCTTTCTCTCTCTTTGTGTCTCTTGTGTCTGTCTCTGTTTCTCTCTCTTTCTCTGTCTCTGTTTCTCTCTCTTTCTCTGTCTTTGTTTCTCTCTCTTTCTCTCTCTTTGTGTCTCTTGTGTCTGTCTCTGTTTCTCTCTCTCTCTCTGTCTCTGTTTCTCTGTCTCTGTTTCTCTCTCTCTCTCTCTCTCTCTTTGTGTCTCTTGTGTCTGTCTCTGTTTCTCTCTCTCTCTGTCTCTGTTTCTCTCTCTTTCTCTCTCTTTGTGTGTCTTGTGTCTGTCTCTGTTTCTCTCTCTCTCTCTTTCTTTGTGTCTCTTGTGTCTGTCTCTGTTTCTCTCTCTCTCTGTCTCTGTTTCTCTCTCTTTCTCTCTCTTTGTGTCTCTTGTGTCTGTCTCTGTTTCTCTCTCTCTCTCTCTCTTTGTGTCTCTTGTGTCTGTCTCTGTTTATCTCTCTCTCTGTCTCTGTTTCTCTCTCTTTCTCTCTCTTTGTGTCTCTTGTGTCTGTCTCTGTTTCTCTCTCTTTCTCTCTCTTTGTGTCTCTTGTGTCTGTCTCTGTTTCTCTCTCTCTCTCTCTCTTTGTGTCTCTTGTGTCTGTCTCTGTTTCTATCTCTCTCTGTCTCTGTTTCTCTCTCTTTCTCTCTCTTTGTGTCTCTTGTGTCTGTCTTTGTTTCTCTCTCTTTCTCTCTCTTTGTGTCTCTTGTGTCTGTCTCTGTTTCTCTCTCTCTCTCTTTGTGTCTCTTGTGTCTGTCTCTGTTTCTCTCTCTCTCTGTCTCTGTTTCTCTCTCTTTCTCTCTCTTTGTGTCTATTGTGTCTGTCTCTGTTTCTCTCTCTCTCTCTCTCTTTGTGTCTCTTGTGTCTGTCTCTGTTTCTCTCTCTCTCTGTCTCTGTTTCTCTCTCTTTCTCTCTCTTTGTGTCTCTTGTGTCTGTCTTTGTTTCTCTCTCTTTCTCTCTCTTTGTGTCTCTTGTGTCTGTCTCTGTTTCTCTCTCTCTCTCTCTCTTTGTGTCTCTTGTGTCTGTCTCTGTTTCTCTCTCTCTCTGTCTCTGTTTCTCTCTCTTTCTCTCTCTTTGTGTCTCTTGTGTCTGTCTCTGTTTCTCTCTCTCTCTCTCTCTTTGTGTCTCTTGTGTCTGTCTCTGTTTCTCTCTCTCTCTGTCTCTGTTTCTCTCTCTTTCTCTCTCTTTGTGTCTCTTGTGTCTGTCTCTGTTTCTCTCTCTCTCTGTCTCTGTTTCTCTCTCTTTCTCTCTCTTCGTGTCTCTTGTGTCTGTCTCTGTTTCTCTCTCTCTCTCTCTGTGTCTCTTGTGTCTCTCTCTCTTTCTCTCTCTTCGTGTCTCTCTCTCTCTGTCTCTGTTTCTCTCTCTCTCTCTAGACGGCTATATTCACTCCAACCTATGGAACATCCACTAACGTCCGTATCAACAGCAAAATGACAACACATCAGGTCATATCACAGCTCCTTCAGAAATTCAAGGTGAATTATGTCAAATGACCAGGTTGTATTGTTGTTAGATCACTTGGGGGAAGTCTTCTGGTTTGGTTCTAATAGTACGTGTGTCTGGTTCACTGCTGTGTTTCCATGTTGTGTTGCAGATAGAAAATGATCCTAATGAGTTTGCCCTCTACTGTGTCCATCAAAGTGGAGGTACGTTGAGCCATTCTCTTCCAGAACACAACTGATGCTGCTATCCTTCTGACATCATTAACACGTTGGACGGGGTATAATTGGTGTAAACTGGGGCTCTCCAGGGTTCTCCATTGTTAGGGTTCTCCAAGGTTATGGTTCTCCAGGGTTAGGGTTCTCCATTGTTAGGGTTCTCCAAGGTTATGGTTCTCCAGGGTTAGGGTTCTCCAGGGTTAGAATTAATAGTGTCTGTTTTCTCCTATAGAGAAGAAGAAGCTGTCGGACTCAGATCTGCCGCTGTGGGAGAGGCTTGTTCAGGGCCCAGCAGAGACCATCATGAAGATGTTCCTAATGGACAGAGATGAAGAGGAAGTCAGCAACGATGTGAGTGTCTACCCTTCAGCAGGGTTTTGGGGCCAGAATGAGTTTCGGACACTAGCCACACACAGTGCACTAACCCCCTGCCTATGACTAGCTCTGCTCTCTCCCCAGGTGGCCCAGTACCTCAACCTGGAGCTGCCCATCCTGGAGGGGGTTCTAGTGAAGCTGGAGGAAGAGGAGAACAGAGCGGTGCAGAGAATCACCACCAAGTGAGTTATGAAGGAGTTAAACTATCCTAACTGTTATCTAAAGTAGAGGGGGACCGAAACATTCAGACTAGGTTCTGGGTTAACATGCACTGAATCAACCCTGTCAGGTCAACTGGGTCAATCTGGAATCTAAACCGTACTGTGTTTACTCTGTGTCACCTGTAGTTAAACAGTGATGTGTCACCTGTAGTTAAACGGTGATGTGTCACCTGTAGCTAAACAGTTATGTGCTATTTTTGTGTCCTATAGGTACAACCAGCAGCAAATAGTCTTGTCTCAGCTTCTCAGCTCCAAGATCACCAAGACCGAGACAGAGGTGTAAGGAGTGGACTTCACACAGACTGGACTTCACACAGACTGGACTTCACACAGACTGGACTTCACACAACACATACCAGAACAACAGTACACAGAATACATGAAGGGACATAGTGTCCAGGGAAGAGGACGTTCAAGATTAAACTAATACCTGTGTCCCAAATGGCACCCTATTCCCTATATAGTGCACTACTTTAGACCAGAGCCCTATTCCCTATATAGTGCACTACTTTAGACCAGAGCCCAATTCCCTATATAGTGCACTACTTTATACCAGAGCCCTATTCCCTATATAGTGCACTACCTTAGACCAGGACGTTGCGCTGTATAGGGAATAGGGTGCCATTTGGGACTCAGACATACTACACCATAACTAAACCTGAAAGACTCCAGGAGGAAACAGATGTCCAGGGAAGGTATTGTTCAATGTCAACCTGAAAGATGATGATCAGTGATGAACTGAAAGCAACAAGTAGAAAAAAGTTAAATATGGAAATATTTTTCAATGAACCTGATGCATCTAATAGAAAGCCCTTTTGGTACCAGAAGGACTAGTCATCCCTCCAACTACACAGCTGAACTAGTAGTCATCCCTCCACCTACACAGCTGAACTAGTAGTCATCCCTCCACCTACACAGCTGAACTAGTAGTCATCCCTCCACCTACACAGCTGAACTAGTAGTCATCCCTCCACCTACACAGCTGAAATAGTAGTCATCCCTCCACCTACACAGCTGAACTAGTAGTCATCCCTCCACCTACACAGCTGAACTAGTAGTCATCCCTCCACCTACACAGCTGAACTAGTAGTCATCCCTCCACCTACACAGCTGAACTAGTAGTCATCCCTCCACCTACACAGCTGAACTAGTAGTCATCCCTCCACCTACACAACTGAACTAGTAGCCATCCCTCCACCTAGACTGCTGACCTAGTAGTCATCCCTCCACCTACACAGCTAACAGCTAGCTCCTGAATGAGTTGTCATTCCTCCGCCTAGACAGCTAACTCCTGTTTCTGTAATAGAGGCTTGACAACACAACAAATAAATGCTAGCTAGCTGCCAGTTTGTTACTGTTGAATCATGAAGTGATTCAGTCATTTTTCAATAACACGCAGCTAGCTAACTAACTGGCTAGTGGAGGTGTTATGATCACTAACATCATGGCTGGAATGTACTTTTGACCAATCAGATTACTTGTCCCGGACTAACTGTTTAATAAGCCCTATAAAGTGATTGTCTGATCATAGCAAAGATTATAATTACCTAATATTGGCCAGTGGCGTCATTTACATTGGGAGCTTCCTCCGGATGCTTCATGTTTTTCTGGAGGCCGTACATATATTTTCAGATTCCTGTGATTACAGGACGTGACTTAACTGGGGGTCATAGGGGTGGTTTTGAAGAGTTTAAAATATTTGTGACCAGGGGACAGTTTTGACCCGGCATATGAAATCTGAATTCAATCTGCCCAAAAGGATTGTTGACCTCCATTGGTCCTAATTGTCTTACAGTACCAGAGGCGTCTATACTGTATGTCCCCACCACCTTCTTCAAAATAGTTTCCATTCTTAACCAAAATCCTGGAAAAATTAGTTTTCAAACAGCTGAATGATTTTTAAAGTGCCAACTGTATTTTTGACAAATACCAATCTGGTTTTGCAGCCCACCACAGCGTTAGTTCAAGTGGTAAATGATCCCAGAGCCAACAGAGAGACAGCCTTAGTTAGAGGCAAATGATCCTAGAGCCAATACAGATGCCAAACAGCTCTATGTCCTTGTATTTAAATGGTGCATTCCTGACTGTTGACCATGATGTCCTTCTAATAGTTGTTGTAGACAAAGCACAGAGAGAGAATCTCAACGCACATTTTAAATCACAGGCAATAAAGATAAAACACCAGTTAAAAAACTGGCTGTTATTTTAGATTCTGAACTCCATTTTGAATCACACTTTAGGAATATGACCAAAATAGTTTTTTTACCACCTGAGGAACATTGCCACGGTGCAGGCGTTTCTCTCAGGCTGATACAGAGAGACTCATCCATACTTTTATTATAAGCAGGCTTGACTACTGTAATGCTCTCCTGTCTGGTCTACTCAAGAAAGCCATTGGTCAACTGCAAAACATACAGAATGCTGCAGCGCGGGTACTGACCAAGACTAGACGGAGAGAACACATTACACCAGTTCTAAGGTCTCTGCACTGGCTGCCTGTGAGTTTTGGAATTAATTTAAAGATTATTCTAACCCCAATACACACACGCACTTAAGTTTTGTACCCAGTATGTTCCTCAGGTCCTCTGGTACTGGCCTTTTAACTATCCCAAAGCCTCGGACCAGGAGACATGGAGAGGCAAACTTTAGTTATTATGCCCACAGCCTCTGGAATAGAATGCCAGAGAACCTGAGGGGGACCAAGAGGCATGGAGAGACAGCCTTTAATTACTATGCCCTCAGTCTCTGGAATAGAATGCCAGAGAACCTGAGGGGGACCAAGAGACAAGGAGAGGCAACCTTTAATTACTATGCCCTCAATTCTCTGGAATAGTCTGCCGGAGAACTTGAGGGGGACCAAGAGACATGGAGAGGCAACCTTTAATTACTATGCCCCCAGCCTCTGGAATAGTCTGCCAGAGAACTTGAGGGGGACCAAGAGACATGGAGAGGCAACCTTTAATTACTATGCCCTCAGTCTCTGGAATAGAATGCCAGAGAACCTGAGGGGGACCAAGAGACAAGGAGAGGCAACCTTTAATTACTATGCCCTCAATTCTCTGGAATAGTCTGCCGGAGAACTTGAGGGGGACCAAGAGACATGGAGAGGCAACCTTTAATTACTATGCCCCCAGCCTCTGGAATAGTCTGCCAGAGAACTTGAGGGGGACCAAGAGACATGGAGAGGCAACCTTTAATTACTATGCCCCCAGCCTCTGGAATAGAATGCCAGAGAACCTGAGGGGGACCAAGAGACATGGAGAGGCAACCTTTAATTAATATGCCCTCCGTCTCTGGAATAACCTGCCACTGTGGACATTTTTAAAAGAGATCAAAACACACAATTTTAGCTTTGATTTTCCTTAGGGTGATTTGAGTCGTTCAGGTTATATTATTATTCTTTAGTTGTTTTAAATAGAACATTGTGTTGCATTCCACGTCTGAAATGTGCTGTATAAATAAAGTTTGATTAGATTTGACCTGTCTGTCTCTTTGTCCGTCTGTCTGACTGAGACTTTCACAAATTTCAGCTTTATCGACATTATTTTGTTACCTTGAATGCAATGTATTGACGAGAGAAAAGCGTGTTGTGGGAATATAGAGGATAGTTTGAGGAAATAGTGACAGACAAGAAGTTTGAGGTTTAATTAGTACCACATGACACACATGGTATACATCTTCCAACAAAATGCAGGTTCCTTCTGGACAGTCAGAAATAATAAACGATGAGAATAGGAACATAAAGCTAGTTCCATTCATCCCGAAAAAAAAGAGTCCTATTTAGACTCAGGAGGTGTGGCGTCACTTCAGGAGGCGTCACTTGAGTCTGACGTGCTCTTCCTGTCCGGGTTAGGCCTGGATGGATGTGATGTACTGGGCCGTCTTCACCACCCGCTGGAAGGCCTTGCGGTCATGGACCCGTACCAGGTCGTGATGCAACTGGTCAGGACACTCTCGATGGTGCAGGGGTAGTATTTGGAGATGAACCTGGGGTGGCATGCTGAATTTCTTCAGCTGCCTTCGGAAGTAGAGACACTGTTGTGCCATCTTGTCCAGAGTGGTGGTGTTGTTGGTCCATGTAAAGTCCTCTGTGATGTGGACGACCAGGAACTTCAAGCTGCTGACTCTCTCTACTGCAGAGAGTGGATCGGGGCATGTTCCCTCCTCTGCTTCCGGAAGTCAACAATCAACTCCTTTGTTTTGTTGACATTGAGGGAGAGGTTGTCCACAATGCCAGTTCACTTACCTCCTTCCTGTAGGCTGACTCTTCATTGTTGGTTATCAGGCCTACAACTGTGGTGTTGTCAGCAAACATGAACTGGCATTGTGGTGCCATGACAACCTCTTCCTCAATGTCAACAAAACAAAGGATTTGATTGAATCACACTTTAGGAATGTGACCAAAATAGCTTTTTACCACCTGAGCCTATCTCTTAAAGGCCCTTAGGATCCATGTGGTCTTCTAAAGGATAGGTCCATATCTCTTAAAGGCCCCTAGGATCCATGAGTACAGGGATGGTCAGCCAGTCACTGGGAGGACAACTCAATATGGGGAGAATATAACACGGTTTTAAATACCTCAATGGACCTTACAGGAAATCACACTACAAACTTTCACCCTCGGGCACTGAAGGAAATTACGAAAGTCATGAATATATTGGAATTAGTGGATATATGGAGACTTAAATATCCTGACCTAGTGAGAGATACATTGCCGAGGCTTTAATGAAGCTAGTCGTCTTGACTGCTTTCTCATGTTATTCTTTCTTGCACCAAAAGTTTCAAATGTGTTGACAGAGGACAGAATGCGGTCAGACCATCAAATACTTGGTATACCCATTACTCTTACAGAATTTCCGCAAGGATATTGGAAATGTAATCAAAGCCTGTTATGAACTAACATATATGAAATCATGTAGTAACCAAAAAAGTGTTAAACAGATATAAATAAAGCTAAATATATTTAAAATAGCCACCCTTTGCCTTGATGACAACTTTGCACAATCTTGGCATTCTCTCAACCAGCAACACCTGGAATGCTTTTCCAACAGTCTTGAAGGAGTTCCCACATATGATGAGCACTTGTTGGCTGCTTTTCCCTCACTCTGCAGTCCGACTCATCCCAAACCATCTCAATTTGGTTGAGGTCGGGTGATTGTGAAGGCCAGGTCATCTGATGCAGCACTCCATCACTTTCCTTGGTCAAATAGCCCTTACACAGCCAGGAGGTGTGTTGGGTCATTGTCCTGTTGAAAAACAAATGATAGTCCCACTAAGCCCAAACCAGATGGGATGGCGTATCGCTGCAGAATACTGTGGTATCCATGCTGGTTGTGTGCCTTGAATTCTAAATAAATCACAGACAGTGTCAGCAGCAAAGCACCCCAAAACCATAACACCTCCTCACTGCTTTATGGTGGGAAATATAAATGCGGAGATAATCCGTTCACCCACACAGTGTCTCACAAAGACACAGTGGTTGGAACCAAAAATCTCCAATTTGGATTTCAGACCAAAGGACACATTTCCATCGTTATAATGTCCATTGCTCGTGTTTCTTGGCCCAAGCAAGTCTCTTCTTCTTATTGGAGTCCTTTAGTAGTGGTTTCTTTGCAGCAATTCAACCATGAAGACCTGATTCACAGTCTCCTCTGAACAGTTGATGTTGAGATGCGTCTGTTACTTGAACTATGTGAAGCATTTATTTGGGCTGCAATTTCTAATGCTGGTAACTCTAATGAACGTATCCTCTGCAGCAAAGGTAACTCTGGGTCTTCCTTCCCTGTGGCGGTCCTCATGAGAGACAGTTTCATCATAGCGCTTGGTGGTTTTTGAGACTGCACTTGAAGAAACTTTCAAAGTTCTTGAAATGTTCCGCACTGACCGACCTTCATGTCTTAAAGTAATGATGGACTGTCGTTTCTCTTTGCTTATTTAAGCTGTTCTTGCCATAATATGGACTTGGTCTTTTACTAAAGAGGGCTATCTTCTGTATACCACCCCTACCTTGTCACAAGTCAACTGATTGTCTCAAACGCATTAAGAAGGAAATAAATTCCACAAATGAACTTTTAACAAGGCACACCTCTTAATTAAAATGCTTTCCAGGCGACTACCTCATGAAGCTGGTTGAGAGAAGGCCAAGCATGTGCAAAGCTTTCATCATTGCTTTCATCATTGTTTAACACTGTGTTGGATATAACATGATTCCATGTGTGTTGTTTGTTCGTTTTGATGTCTTCACTATTATTCGACAATGTAGAAAATAATAAAGATGAAGAAAAACCCTGGGATGAGTAGGTGTGTCCACACTTTGACTGGTACTGTTTATTTGGACTGTTTTTTATTTATTTTTTTTATTTATTTTTTACTTCAGTTTATTTGAGAAAATACTTTCTTAACATGTATTTTTCTTAACTGCATTGTTGGTTAATATGGGCTTGTAAGTAAGAATTTCACTGTAAGGACAAAATAGTGCTGGTTTTTGTTGGTCACCCAATAGTGCACTTGGCTGAACATATCAGCCTCTGAAGTGCCTTGCAGTCCGCAGGGGAGTTGCCGTACCATGATGTGATGCATCCCAACAGTATGCTCTCGCTGGTGCTCCTGTAAATCAATGTGAGGCCCCCGGGACAAACTTCTTCAGCATCCTGAGGTTGAAGAGTCGCTGTCGTGCCTTCTTCACCACAGTGTCCGTGTGGTTTGACCATTTCAGCTTCTCTAAGATGTGTACACCAAAGAATTTGAAGTTATTGACGGTCTCCACGGTAATGAGGATGAGGTTGAGTTCAGCCTGGTTCCTCCTGAAGTCCACAATCAGCTCCTTTGTTTTGCTAACGTTGAGGGAGAGGTTGTTTACCTGGCACGACGCCATCAGAGTGCCTTACTCCTCATTGTAGGCCGTCTCGTCGCTGTTGGTAATCAGGCCTAATACTGTTGTGTTGTCAGCGTACTTGGTGATGGAACTGTCTGAGGCCATGCAGTCCTACAGAGTGGGCATCTCTGTCCCAGTAGGGAACACTGTCATCTCTGTCCCAGTAGGGAACTCTGTCATCTCTGTCCCAGTAGGGAACTATGTCATGACTGTAACCAGTAAGTAACTATGTAATCTCTGTCCCAGTAGGGAACTATGTAATCTCTATCCCAGGAGGGAACTATGTCATCTCTGTTCCAGTAGGGAACTATGTCATCTATGTCCCAGTAGGGAACTATGTCAACTCTGTCCCAGTAGGGAACTATGTCATCTCTGTCATCTCTGTCCCAGTAGAGAACTATGTCATGACTGTAACCAGTAAGTAACTAAGTCATCTCTGTCACAGTGGGGAACTATGCAATCTCTATCCCAGGAGGGAACTATGTCATCTCTGTCCCAGTAGGGAACTATGTCATGACTGTAACCAGTAAGTAACTATGTCATCTCTGTCCCAGTAGGGAACTATGTAATCTCTATCCCAGTAGGGAACTATGTTATCTCTATCCCAGTAGGGAACTATGTCATCTCTGTCCCAGTAGAGAATTATGTCATGACTGTAACCAGTAAGTAACTATGTCATCTCTGTCCCAGTAGGGAACTATGTAATCTCTATCCCAATAGGAAACTATGTCATCTCTGTCCCAGTAGGGAACTATGTCATCTCTGTCCCAGTAGGGAACTATGTCATCTCTGTCATAGTGGGGAACTATGCAATCTCTATCCCAGGAGGGAACTATGTCATCTCTATCCCAGTAGGGAACTATGTCATCTCTGGCCCAGTAGGGAACTATGTCATGACTGTAACCAGTAAGTAACTATGTCATCTCTGTCCCAGTAGGGAACTATGTAATCTCTATCCCAGTAGGGAACTATGTTATCTCTATCCCAGTAGGGAACTATGTCATCTCTATCCCAGTAGGGAACTATGTCATCTCTGTCCCAGTAAGGAACTATGTCATCTCTGTCCCAGTAAGGAACTATGTCATCTCTGTCCCAGTAGGGAACTATGTTATCTATATCCCAGTAGGGAACTATGTCATCTCTGTCCCAGTAGGGAACTATGTCATCTCTGTCCCAGTAAGGAACTATGTCATCTCTGTCCCAGTAAGGAACTATGTCATCTCTGTCCCAGTAGGGAACTATGTCATCTCTGTCCCAGTAGGGAACTATGTAATCTCTATCCCAGTAGGGAACTATGTCATCTCTGTCCCAGTAGGGAACTATGTAATCTCTATCCCAGTAGGGAACTATGTCATCTCTGTCCCAGTAGGGAACTATGTAATCTCTGTCACAGTGTGGAACTATGCAATCTCTATCCCAGGAGGGAACTATGTCATCTCTGTCCCAGTAGGGAACTATGTCATCTCTGTCCCAGGAGGGAACTATGTCATCTCTGTCCCAGGAGGGAACTATGTCATCTCTGTCCCAGGAGGGAACTATGTCATCTCTGTCCCAGGAGGGAACTATGTCATCTCTGTCCCAGTGTCATCTCTGTCCCAGGAGGGAACTATGTCATCTCTGTCCCAGTAGGGAACTATGTCATCTCTGGTCTTGTTGGGAACTCTGTCATCTCTGTCCCAGGAGGGAACTATGTCATCTCTGTCCCAGTGTCATCTCTGTCCCAGGAGGGAACTATGTCATCTCTGTCCCTGTAGGGAACTATGTCATCTCTGTCCCTGTAGGGAACTCTGTCATTTCTGTCCAAGAGTAAAATGAATCTGGTCATCCACTGATAACATTTCCCCCAAAATCATATGATTAAAAACCACAAAAAATAGGTCCTTAAATAATGTCAGTTGAAAACGATTTTATTAGAAACAAAATCACATCAAATCCTAAAAGAAATCTAAGCAGTTTTGAAAAGTCAAGTCATTCAATGATGAAGCATTCCGTTGTAGCGTAACTCTGTAGATAGTCATTGTCATGTTCAGGTAGTCAGTAGACTGTGATGACTGGTCTAGAGTCAGTGTTACTTATTACAGGAGGAAGAGGACAGATCATGTAGTTGTTGGTTGAAACTGATCTGGAGTCAGATTTGCTTCTGGCAAGAGGAGTTGGTGATCTCGTACTTTTCATTGCGAGGGTTAAACCACACCTCAAATGTACATGTCAGGCGCTGTAAAACAAACGATTACGTCACATTAATGTCAATAAACTGTATAGACACTGTGATCTATGAGGTCAATATTACATGGTGTACTGTATGTATAGCCTGAGTACCAGACCTGTCTGGGACATGACATGGAGTGGAATGATAACACAAACCGTTCTGGTACCACCAGGTATGTACTGCATGCTATAAAATTGTCATTTTGTTTTACTTACGTAAGTAAAAGGCTCTAATGCCCAGCTCAGTATCTGCATTAAGTGCTTAAATCTCTCCATTAAAAGGAAAGAACTGCTAAATCTGTAGCTTTCCAATGCAGAAGCACTTATATCATAATTATACTTATGCAACACCATGTGGCACCCTATTCCCTTAGTAGTGCACTACTCTGGTGAAAAGTAGTGCACTACTCTGGTGAAAAGTAGTGCACTACTCTGGTCAATAGTAGTGCACTGTATAGGGAATATGGTGCCATGTGGGACATACATCCAGTTTCTAAGTCCCGTACAGTATATCCGTATCATCTTTGCTCTGTATATCCATGAGCATCAGAAAAAGTAACCTTTTTCCCCAGAACACAGGACTCCACATCTGAGTTGTGCTCTGTCTTGAGGCACTTGGTCTTCCCGATGATCACCTCGATCCTATAGTTGATCATGTTAGTCACCTGTTTGGGTCATATAAAGGAGAGCCTTAGTAAGAAACAACCATACCACCTGTTGACATCAGCTTTTTAGTTGAATAAATTAATAATAAGAGATGTTTGTGCAAGTATATACAATTAATGTTATACATGAATAGCAGAAGTTGTGTAAATGACTTTACCACTTAAAGGGAGGTAGTTAGAAGAATAGGACAGTGTCCCAAATGAAAAAGGTAGTGCACTCTAGGGTTAATAGGAGGGCATTTAGGATGTAGCCTAGAGGAAATAGGGGACCATTTAGGATGTAGCCTAGAGGAAATAGGGGACCATTTATGATGTAGCCTAGAGGAAATAGGGGACCATTTATGATGTAGCCTAGAGGAAATAGGGGACCATTTAGGATGTAGCCTAGAGGAAATAGGGACCATTTAGGATGTAACAGAGGAAATAGGGGACCATTTATGATGTAGCCTAGAGGAAATAGGGGACCATTTAGGATGTAGCCTAGAGGAAATAGGGGACCATTTAGGATGTAGCCTAGAGGAAATAGGGGACCATTTAGAATGTAGTCTAGAGGAAATAGGGGACCATTTAGAATGTAACCTAGAGGAAATAGGGACCATTTAGGATGTAACAGAGGAAATAGGGGACCATTTATGATGTAGCCTAGAGGAAATAGGGACCATTTAGGATGTAACAGAGGAAATAGGGGACCATTTATGATGTAGCCTAGAGGAAATAGGGGACCATTTAGGATGTAGCCTAGAGGAAATAGGGGACCATTTATGATGTAGCCTAGAGGAAATAGGGGACCATTTAGAATGTAGTCTAGAGGAAATAGGGGACCATTTAGAATGTAACCTAGAGGAAATAGGGGACCATTTAGGATGTAGCCTAGAGGAAATAGGGGACCATTTAGGATGTAGCCTAGAGGAAATAGGGGACCATTTAGGATGTAGCCTAGAGGTAATAGGAGACCATTTAGGATGTAGCCTAGAGGAAATAGGGGACCATCTAGGATGAAACCTGGATAATACTGTCACCTGAGTCTCAGCAGAGATGACATTGATCAGTCTGAAGAATTTCCTGGCATTAGACTGGGTGTTAAAGTGGTCCACAGCAGCTTTAGCAGTGGTCTGCACCTCCAGGCTCTCTGGGTCTCTGCTGAACCAGCCACCCAGAAGCTGGATGTTCTCTACAACCACAACACTCAGTTACATGGAGCTGAACAAGCAGTGAGGTTAGGAAGCTAACTCCTGTACTAAAGTAGGAGCAGTCAGTAAAAACAGAACAACAACACAGTCCAACTCCTCTGACTCATAGGAACCAGAGAGCTGAGTGGGCAGGACGGCGTCAATATTGCGGTAAAAAGGGAAAATAACCAGCCGCAAATTGAGTCACTTCTGCCTTCTGCCCAACTCAACATATGACATCAACTGCTCTGATATTTCTGAGACTCATTAATGTCTGGACAACAGACAGTTTTTCTAAACACCTTAGAATGGCATTTGGGGATTCGAAAAAGAGTTGAGGCCAAAAATGTATGTACCAATTGTTTGGATTGTATATATTTTTCTTAAAGTCCAAATTGGCACCAATTCCGGATTGCCCCGTTAAATGTTTCACGTCCACCAGAGCAAGCAGACTTTTAACACACTATGTCTTGTTAGTTCTGTTGACATCAACATTTTTAATGAATCATCAAATGAACTGGGTTTGGATGAAGGAATTGAACCATTTCATGCTTTCCCTGTTTGGGGTTCATTAGTAAAGTACACAATCATTCCAGTGTCAAGTTTGTAGTTACATTTCCTATAGTATCATTCATAACACACATTGTTACAACTTCAAAACAGACACGATCACAACACACTAAAATACATTACGCAGTTGAGTTTATCATTAACAAAAAGCAACAGCTTTGGATTGGATGCAGAGTTATCTTAAAATGGAATCTAGTCCGCAGTAGGACCAGTTAGTGAACAGGCATTAACTGAGGTAAATAACAGTAAGGTAAGATAAGCTAGTCCACAGTACTTACTCGCTGTGATAGGTTCCTCCTCTATGGGTTGAGGCTGCTCCTGTCCCTGGGCCACCAGGTAGAGAGTTGAGACCAGAGACAACAACGGCAACAACTGGGGAGCCATGGTGTTATGGTATCCTGGGAAGTTAGATGAAGCTGTTAGCTCGAAACAGAGACAGAGAGAGAGACACAGAGAGAGAGAGGGAGAGAGACACAGAGACAGCTGTATTACCAGTAGCTATCCTCTGTGGTCTGAGTCAGTTTGCTGTTGAATGAGAGAAAGGAAGGGTTCTGTATTTAGGCAGTGGAATGTTTAACCAGCCAGTTAAGTCCACACCCTCTTCCTGGCAGTAACAGCAGTAAGAGCTGAGTACTCAGTCAGCAGGGCTTTAATATAGATGACTGAGTACTGGGCATTGGGTGGGTGGGTATTATGCCAGTCAGCAGGGCTTTAATATAGATGACTGGGCATTGGGTGGATGGGTATTGTGTGGGTGTGTGTATTGTGTGGGTGTGTGTATTTTGTGGGTGTGTGTATTTTGTGTGTGTAGGGGTTTTCAAAGGTGTGGATGTTTCTATGTGAACCTAAATCACATTGTATTTGTCACATGCACCGAATACAACAGACTTTACCATCACGGACTGACTGACTAGCCCTTCCCAACGATGCAGAGTTTAAATATATATAGACACACCCTACATTCACCAATGCTGTTCTTCATGTTCTACTGTAGGTGACAGGGCAACATGTGTGGACTAAAACAACATAAAACTGGCTGTATCACAAAGCATGATCAAATTCATTAGCCAGCGACAGTAATTGAGAAACATTGAGAAATAGTTTGAACGATTTTTTGGGTGTCAAATTAACCAGTTATCTACCTTTCATAAGCAGCTAGCTAGTAATAGCTAGCTGGTAGCATGGTAGCTAGTTAGATCCCAAATCTTTCTAAACTAATATCTGACTAACTCAGAAATATGAAGTAATTTCTGAATGAAAAATAACTATAAATAATAATACATAATGATAATAATAAATAAATTAATTCAAATATACAGTTGAAGTCGGAAGTTTACATACACTTAGGTTGGAGTCATTAAAACTTGTTTTTTTCAACAAATTTCTTGTTATTAACAAACTATAGTTTGGGCAAGTCAGTTAGGACATCTACTTTGTGCATGACACAAGTCATTTTTCCAACAATTGTTTACAGACAGATTATTTCAATTATAATTGTTGCGCCCTGACCTTAGAGATCCCTTTTATGTCTCTATTTTGGTTCTGTCAGGGCTTGATTTGGGGTGGGCATGTTTTTTTCTGATCTATGTTTTCTATTTCTGTGTGTTTGGCCGGGCATGGTTCTCAATCAGAGGCAGCTGTCTATCGTTGTCTCTGATTGAGAACCATACTTAGGTAGCCTTTTCCCACCTGTGTCTTGTGGTTAGTTATTTTCTGTTTAGTGTTTATGCACCTTACAGGACTGTTTCGGTTTCGTTTATTCAAGTTGTTGTTTTGTGTTTTAGTGTTCAGTCAAATAAAGATCATGAACAAGTACCACGCTGCGCTTTGGTCCACACCTCCTTCCAACAGCTGTTACAATAATTCACTGTATCACAATTCCAGGGGGTCACAAGTTTACATACACTAAGTTGAATGTGCCTTTAAACAGCTTGTAAAATTCCAGAAAATTATGTCATGGCTTTAGAAGCTTCTTATAGGCTAATTGACATAATTTGAGTCAATTGGAGGTGTACCTGTGGATGTATTTCAAGGCCTACCTTCAAACTCAGTGCCTCTTTGCTTGACATCATGGGAAAATCAAAAGAAATCAGCCATGAAAAATTGTAGACCTCCACAAGTCTGGTTCATCCATGGGAGCAATTTCCAAATGCCTGAAGGTACCACGTTCATCTGTACAAACAATAGTACGCAAGTATAAACACGCAGCTGTCATACCGCTCAGGAAGGAGACGCGTTCGGTCTCCTAGAGATCAACGTACTTTGGTGCGAAAAGTGCAAATTAATCCCAGAACAACAGCAAAGGACCTTGTGAAGACGCTGGAGGAAACGGGTGCAAAAGTATCTATATCCACAGTAAAACGAGTACTATATCAACATAACCTGAAAGGCCGCTCAGCAAGGAAGAAGCCCTGCTCCAAAACCACCATAAAAAGCCTGACTACGGTTTGCAACTGCACATGGGGACAACGATTGTACTTTTTAGAGAAATGTCCTCTGGTCTGATGATACAAAAATAGAACTGTTTGGCCATAATGACCGTCGTTATGTTTGGAGAAAAAAGGGGGAGGCTTGCAAGCCGAAGAACACCATCCCAACCGTGAAGCAAGGGGGTGGCAGCATCATGTTGTGGGGGTGTTTTTCTGCAGGAGGGTCTGGTGCACTTCACAAAATAGATGGCTTCATGAGGGAGGAAAATTATGTGGACGTATTGAAGCAACATCTCACGACATCAGTCGGGAAGTTAAAGCTTGGTCGCAAATGGGTCTTCCAAATGGACAATGACCCCAAGCATACTTCCAAAGTTGTGACAAAATTTAAGGACAACAAAGTCAAGGTATGGGAGTGGCCATCACAAAGCCCTGACCTCAATCCTATAGAAAATGTGTGGGCAGAACTGAAAAAGCATGTGCGAGCAAGGAGGCCTACAAACCTGACTCAGTTACACCAGTTCTGTCAGGAGGAATGGGCCAAAATTCACCCAACTTATTGTGGGAAGCTTGTGGAAGGCTAACTGAAATGTTTGACCCAAGTTAAACAATTTAAAGGCAATGCTACCAAATACTAATTGAGTGTATGTAAAGGACTAGCCTCTTCTGGCTTCCATATGCAGACAACTACGGACCAGATCCTTGGGCTGACCAGAGGTGTACTGTTCCAGGTAATAGAGCCTATCCTGGTGACTGCTTGTCTTATCTTCTATACCATGCTCAAATGCACGCATAAATGGCCTAAAGTTTAGAGGATCACCGTCAAACATAGGCATCTCCCTAACAGGGAGTGTGGCCTGTTTGTGCTGTAGTACAAGGAGGTCAGCAATTTCATTCTGCCTTTGCATGACAGTAGAGAGGTCATCATGGCTGGTATTATGGCTGATACCCGCAGTGTTGATTCTGTGTTGATTGCTAGACCTTGATGCTGGCTGCTGAAGGGTGTGGTTTATGGCTGTTTTCTGAATAGGTTTTGATGGCTTTGTGGTCGGTTGTTGTAAAACTCTTTGGAACTGCACCTAATGTAGCAAACTCAACAGGTGATGGTTCAGGTTCCTTATAGACCTCGGGTTCCTGGTTCTCAAAATAAAGAGTTCGTTCCATCTTCTTGGCTTAGAAAATGGGCTGCCACAGCATGGGATTGAGAAGTTGACTCAACACTCTCCAGAACCTTCAGTTTGGCATTATATGCTGCTATGTCTGTTTCCAGTGCCATTTTTTCCATCCTAACATTCAGTTGAGCATTCTGTTGTTCCAGTTGAGCTTTCTGTTGTTTCAGTTGAGCTTTCTCCAGTTCCAATGCATGCTTGTCCTGTAATGATGCTTGGCGAGCTAGTAGAGCTGCTCGTTCTGCCTCAGCTTTTAGGCGTGCAGAGGACACTGAGGAAGCAGTCTTAGAATACTTTGTTTTACTTGATGTTTTTGACACATTGGAAATGCTGTCGTGTGGTTCAATTAGCGTTTGTGACTCGATTTCAGCTTTTTTCCATATTTCCACCTCTTTCAGGAAATGTTCATAAGTTCTCATTCTTGGTTGATAATAGTTAATGCTCTCCTGTTCGTGTTCCTCCTCTGTGACCAGCTCTAGCACAGAATCATGAGCATTCTTAAAGTCATTGAGAACAGCATGAAATGCTTCAAGACTCTCATCCACAGTTTCAATGTTTCCTCTATCAACAAGAAGGGCTTTTATTTCATTCATTTTGCGTGTACACACTCCAAGTTTGCCTCTCCGGGCTGCATGGAGTGAATTTAGATGCCCCTCTGCCCTCTCCAGTGGAGTCTTATTTGGGATTTCATCCTCCATCATTCACTTTTAGTTCACTCAATTTACAATGATACAGTTGTTGGTTTTTGATTGTTAAACGTAATGCCCCTTTAGACCTCCTTTAATGCTTTAAAACACAGTCCTCCATTTCAGCATATTGACCCATTTTGAATTGAACATGTGCAAGTTCGTCATTTTAGATGCATTTTAAACATTTCATCCCATTATAAGTTGTCCCTTTAATGAAGTTTAAACACGCAGTATCCTTAGATTGCATGCGTTGCGTTGATCCATTGCATTTCCACGTTAGGCCAAATATTAGACGTAAGATTAGGCTACATTGTGCGTAGGATCTCAGTGTTTCCCAAACGTAAACTTCTTAATTGTTTTCACAGCGCTGTGTTTTGAATTCCATTCCCAAGTTTATCAAACATTCCAATTAAAAGCACATTTGCGCTTCCATAATAAGCATGATCAAACGATCGCATTGAACAGGGCAGCTCATTAATTCGCAGTGGTTGCTCACGGCTGGCGAATACTAGGAGTTCAAATCCTTCCAAGCGAGCTGTCCTTACGATCCGAATGCAATTACAAATAGAACAATATCCAGCGTGTGTCCGAACCGGAGATTTCCTTCCGATAGAAATCCTTCACGGAGTTTTTTGACTTGAATGTAGTGGCTTCCTTTGGTCTTTACCGCTACACCCCTCGTATCTGCCTTCAGAGATCTAAATCTCTCTCTTCCTTCAATGTGCAGGATAGTGGGGTGCTGTCTTTGACATTTCTGACAGGTCATCCTTCTTTTACATTCTTTGCTTAAGTGTCCCCTCATCAAACAGCCAAAACAAAGGCCTTTTGATCTCAGAAACTCAACCTTGGCTTCGTGTGGCTGTGCCTTCACCTGTTGGCAGTCGACCAGGAAATGCTCACCAGCGCAAAATACACATGAGATACTGGGAGCATCAGAAGGGTAGGCGCCTGGAGAGGGGCTACAAGAGTGATCAGATTAATATTGCCATTGAGAAAATTCAAAACAAAACGAGACATGACCTTTTTCAGGGTCAGTCTCGCAAAAAGACGCATTCTTGCGTTCTAACTACCCGCTATTCAAAGTGCTCTGAACAAATTAAGGGAATTGTTCAAACATTGGCACATCCTATAATCCGATGATAGTCTCCATAATGTGTTTTCGGACTTTCCCTTGGTCGTATTCTTGAGGGGCAGAAATCTCAGAGACCAATTGGTACACTCTGATTAACCACCCCAAGATATTCCTGAACAACGTCTATTTGCACCCCTACTGGATGGAAATTACAAATGTAATGGCTGTGCTCAATGCAATGGCACTTATAAATGTAGATCCTTCAAACACCCACAAACAGGGAAATCGATCCCAATAAAAGGTGTTATTACGTGCTCCACTAAGGCAGTTATTTATCTTATAACTTGTCCTTGTGGTAAAAATGATGTAGGTAAAACAAAGCGTGAATTAAAGGTACGTATCTCAGAGCATCGTAGCACCATTAGGTGTAAAAACTTTACTTACCCAGTTGCGGCCCACTTCTTGGAGGCAGGCCACTCGATTTCGTCTCTGCGTTATATTGGCATCGAACATGTCACCCTCCCTTGGAGAGGGGGTGACCTTGATAATTTATTGTTAACTCTTCAGTCTACCCCCTCCTTTTTCGAACATTCTGTTAAAAATCGCGCAACATTTCAGCGTCCTGCTACTCATGCCAGGAATATAGTATATGCATATGATTAGTATGTGTGGATAGAAAACACTCTGAAGTTTCTAAAACTGGTTAAATCACGGCTGTGACTATAACAGAGCGTGTGTTACATCGAAAAGCGCAAGAAAAACTGGAAGAGAGAAAAAGGGACATTGTTTTCTTGAGCAGCTGCTATTGAATACAGATCGCCCAGTGATCAATTTGATCGCTTATTAACGTTTACAAATACCTAAAGTTGGGTTACAAAAGTAGGTTGAAGTGTTTTGTCAAAGAATATAGGCAATTTATATAATTTTAAAAAATGACGTTGCGTGTTGGAAGAGAGCTTTTTTCCTGAACCAGACAGGCTATACAAATTGATATTTTGGGCATACATGGAAGGATTTAATCGGGAAAAAGACCCAATTGTGATGTTTATGGAACATATAGGAGTGCCAACAAAGAATATCATCAAAGGTAATGAATGTTTTATATTTTATTTCTGCGTTTTTGTGTAGCGCCGGCTACGCTAATTCTTTTGTTTACGTCCCCTTCAGGTATTTCGGGGTGTTGCATGCTATCAGATAATAGCTTCTCATGCTTTCGCCGAAAAGCATTTTAAAAATCTGACTTGTTGGCTAGATTCACAACGAGTGTAGCTTTAATTCAATACACTGCATGTGTGTTTTAATGAACGTTTGAGTTTTAACGAGTACATTTAGCATTTAGCGTAGCGCATTTGCATTTCCAGGTGCCTAGTTGAGACGTCTGCGTCTCAAGTAGGATCAAGAGGTTAAAACGAGAGGCTGCCTGGATCTTTAATTTAAAGACCCTCGCGCCCTTCGGTCTCAACGTAGACTTTGATCTGAAGACATTCTTGTGACTATTGTGACTTTGCCATTGTAATTGTTTGTAAACTTGTGTAGTTAAATTAATCTATGATCGTATGCTATCCATTTGTTGTTTGTATGCTGTTCTTTGTATGACATTTTAATATTTGATTATTAACCAATGATATTAGGCCACTCTTGGCCATGATTACAGACACCTGTGTCTTTTGACACTATATAAACGAGTCATCCCGCAGTGTTTGTGATTATACTCTGATGAAGACAGCTTGGCTGTCAAAACGTTGGTTTTAAATTTTTGCATCTGAGCTCTTAGAGTGTGCGGCTCTCTTTTATTTTCAAATCACAAAGCCTTGACCTCAATCCTAAAGAAAATGTGTGGGCAGAACTGAATAAGCATGTGCGAGCAAGGAGGCCTACAAACCTGACACCAGCTCTGTCAGGAGGAATGGGCTATAATTCACCCAACTTATTGTGGGAAGCTTGTGGAAGGCTAACCGAAATGTTTGACCCAAGTTAAACAATTTAAAGGCAATGCTACCAAATACTACTAAATACTATACTAGTATGTAAACTTCTGACCCACTTGGAATGTGTTGAAAGAAATTAAAGCTGAAATCACTCTGACATTTCACATTCTTAAAATAAAGTGGTGATCTAAACTGACCTAAGACAGGTCATTTTTACTAGGATCAAATGTCAGGAACTGTGAAACTGAGTTTAATGTATTTGGCTAAGGTGTATGTAAACTTACGACTTCAACTGTATAAGTCAACATGAGTGCAGAGGACAAGGGGCAAACTAGATGATGACATAAGCGCTGATCACCTGATGCCTCATGTAGAGGAAACTCCTCGGATCCCTGATAAAATAAAATCTGCATCCTCCACCTCCACACCAACAGGGGCAGTCTCCACAACCACCACACCAACAGGGGCAGTCTCCACAACCACCACACCAGCAAGTGCAGCCTCCACAACCACCACACCAACAGGGGCAGTCTCCACAACCACCACACCAACAGGGGCAGTCTCCACAACCACCACACCAGCAGGGGCAGCCTCCACAACCACCACACCAGCAGGGGCAGCCTCCACAACCACCACACCAACAGGGGCAGTCTCCACAACCACCACACCAGCAGGGGCAGCCTCCACAACCACCACACCAGCAGGGGGAGCCTCCACAACCACCACACCAACAGGGGCAGTCTCCACAACCACTACACCAGCAGGGGCAGCCTCCACAACCACCACACCAACAGGGGCAGTCTCCACAACCACCACACCAACAGGGGCAGCCTCCACAACCACCACACCAGCAGGGGCAGTCTCCACAACCACCACACCAGCAGGGCAGCCTCCACAACCACTACACCAGCAGGGGCAGCCTCCACAACCACCACACCAACAGGGGCAGTCTCCACAACCACCACACCAGCAGGGGCAGCCTCCACAACCACTACACCAGCAGGGGCAGCCTCCACAACCACCACACCAGCAGGGGCAGTCTCCACAACCACCACACCAGCAGGTGCAGCCTCCACAACCACCACACCAGCAGGGGTAGCCTCCACAACCACCACACCAACAGGTGCAGCCTCCACAACCACCACACCAGCAGGGGCAGCCTCCACAACCACCACACCAACAGGGGCAGTCTCCACAACCACCACACCAGCAGGTGCAGCCTCCACAACCACCACACCAGCAGGGGCAGCCTCCACAACCACCACACCAACAGGGGCAGCCTCCACAACCACCACACCAACAGGGGCAGCCTCCACAACCACCACACCAACAGGGGCAGCCTCCACAACCACCACACCAACAGGGGCAGCCTCCACAACCACCACACCAACAGGGGCAGCCTCCACAACCACCACACCAACAGGGGCAGCCTCCACAACCACTACACCAGCAGGGGCAGCCTCCACAACCACCACACCAGCAGGGGCAGCCTCCACAACCACCACACCAACAGGTGCAGCCTCCACAACCACCACACCAGCAGGGGCAGCCTCCACAACCACCACACCAGCAGGTGCAGCCTCCACAACCACCACACCAGCAGGGGCAGCCTCCACAACCACCACACCAACAGGTGCAGCCTCCACAACCACCACACCAGCAGGGGCAGCCTCCACAACCACCACACCAACAGGTGCAGCCTCCACAACCACCACACCAGCAGGGGCAGTCTCCACAACCACCACACCAGCAGGGGCAGCCTCCACAACCACCACACCAGCAGGGGCAGCCTCCACAACCACCACACCAACAGGGGCAGTCTCCACAACCACCACACCAACAGGGGCAGCCTCCACAACCACTACACCAGCAGGGGCAGCCTCCACAACCACCACACCAGCAGGGGCAGCCTCCACAACCACCACACCAGCAGGGGCAGCCTCCACAACCACCACACCAACAGGTGCAGCAGCTACTGATATAAACAAATGTATGTTTGTAATCTTGTCAGGTTGATCCATGTATATATCTCAGTACACTTACAGGTATATGTTTCCAGGAGTTGCAGAGGCTTGGGGAGGAAAATATGTATTTATGCTGTTGTCTAGAATCGGCACATATAACATCTTTTTTCAGGATCTCAACAGAACTGGTCCAAATATGGAGCTGGAAAGTGAGGTAAGACTGTGTTGCACATACAGTATATGTTAAACTATATGTGTGATTAATCTGTATTTATAAGGAAAACCTAAATTGTGGTTTTCCATGTATCCTTCATTGTCTTTCTTTTTTTCTGTCAGACCATCAATGCCCGCATGTTCCATCTGGTGCAGAATTTGAACAGGCAGTTTTCTACATTGACACTTTTTAAATTTAATTACATTTTTATTTACTGATAGCCAGGGGCACACTCCAACACAGACATCATTTACAAATGAAGCATGTGTGTTTAGTGAGTGTGCCAGATCAGAGGCAGGGGATGACCAGGGATGCTCTCTGTTTAGTGAGTCCTCCAGATCAGAGGCAGTAGGGATGACCAGGGATGTTCTCTGTTTAGTGAGTCTATCAGATCAGAGGCAGTAGTGATGACCAGGGATGTTCTCTGTTTAGTGAGTCCTCCAGATCAGAGGCAGTAGGGATGACCAGGGATGTTCTCTGTTTAGTGAGTCTATCAGATCAGAGGCAGTAGTGATGACCAGGGATGTTCTCTGTTTAGTGAGTCCTCCAGATCAGAGGCAGTAGGGATGACCAGGGATGTTCTCTGTTTAGTGAGTCTATCAGATCAGAGGCAGTAGTGATGACCAGGGATGTTCTCTGTTTAGTGAGTCCTCCAGATCAGAGGCAGTAGGGACGACCAGGGATGTTCTCTGTTTAGTGAGTCCTCCAGATCAGAGGCAGTAGGGATGACCAGGGATGTTCTCTGTTTAGTGAGTCCTCCAGATCAGAGGCAGTAGGGCTGACTAAGGATGTTCTCTTGATGTGTGCGTGAACTAGACCATTTTCCTGTCCTGCAAAGCGTTCTAAATTTAACGAGTACTTTTGTGTGTCAGAGGAAACGTATGGAGTAAAAAGTACCTTATTTTCTTTAGGAATATAGTGGAGTAATAGTAAGTTGTCAAAAATATAAAATAGTATATTACAGTACAGAGACCCCCAAAAACCTACTTAAGTAGTACTTTAAGGGATTGTTTGGTGCTACCTCTGAGATTACCACACAATGTTACAAATGAAAAACATGTCCTATTTGTATGATCTACATTTTACATGTTTTTGTGGGGAGGATAGGTTTCCGCTATTGCGACAATTTCAGAATGTTACAATTTCAGGTAAAAACTCTAACAAGTCTCAAATATTAGGAAAATGTCTGTAAGCTGTTTTCAAAAACTTGCTCTGCTCTTACCATCTATACAACGACTGTGGTGCTATACCTCTGGGGGTAGCGTTCGAGACGTAGCAAGTATGCAAGTTTACATTTGAGTGATGTGTAGCCATCGGTCTTTCTACAAAGTGTAGTAAGTGTTTCTGGGGATTAGGGAGATTTTTAGCTACGGTAAATAGATCCCTAGCAACAATGGAAAACCATTTACTACGTATCATCATCATCTATCACCACCATGCTAAGGATCAACTTTAAAAGATCATCAGCGAGCTCCATTGTGCTGACATTTGCCTTTCATTCAAAGACAATGGCTGATATTCAGTCCTTTATAATGATTTATTACTAAAAACACAAGGAAGGGGTAACATTAAAGTATTAGAACATGAAGGACAAACAATACAGCCATCCTTATGTTTGAGGGTGCGTGTGCATGATAGGGATCTAAAATATATGTCATAGTTTCCTTTTTCATGATTACAATCTAGTGAAACCCGCACCCTCCAAGATCCCCCCCACAGTTCCCCAATAGCTGTCTCTCAACCATTCAAGACCCCTCCCACAGCCCCCCCACCCCCCGGGAAGAAAATAAATAACTAAATTCCCCCAAGAACCACCAACAACCAAGAGAATGAACCCCCACCCCCAAGAACCCCCCCCCCCCCAATGCACCAACAACCAAGAGAATGAACCCCACCCCCAAGAACCCCCCAATGCACCAACAACCAAGAGAATGAACCCCCACCCCCAAGAACCCCCCAATGCACCAACAACCAAGAGAATGAACCCCCACCCCCAAGAACCCCCCAATGCACCAACAACCAAGAGAATGAACCCCCACCCCCAAGAACCCCCCAATGCACCAACAACCAAGAGAATGAACCCCCACCCTCAAGAACCCCCCAATGCACCAACAACCAAGAGAATGAACTAAAGACAAAAAGGAAAAGACCGAAGAAAACAGCAAACAACAATGCAAAAAAAATATTATATTTATTTTTAAACAAAGGACTTCAAGGACAACTAAAATCATAACAGCAATGCCGACTGTATGTTTGTGTGCATGTCTGGCACTATTACATGTATATGTGTGTTCTTGTACAATATGTGTTTATTTGAATGAGAGTGTGTGTATATGCATGTGTACCAACAACTGCACGGCATCAGCCTCAGGCAAACCGCCAGTAGTTGTAAAAACACTGCCACTTAGTGTCATTCAAATGTACTTTTATTATGATTTATTTAAAATTTTCTTTCCTTTATCTTTTGACCATCATTCTCTCTCTCACACAGCAACTCCACTCCCACTTGTCTCCAATTCCACATACCAACCCTCAGCTTCCCTCAGCCCATCCCATCCATCTCCAATTCCACATACCAACCCTCAGCTTCCCTCAGCCCATACCATCTATCTCCAGTTCCACATACCAACCCTCAGCCCGTCCCATCTATCTCTGCTGGCCACCCACTTCGTGTTTCTACGCAACACATATCTTTCAACTTTGCTGTGATGTTTCAATCTATCTAATCGAATAGAATCCATAGATTGCGAGTTGAAGATAAATACTTTTACTAAGAGTATTAGTATATTACTAATTGACTGACCCGGTCTCTCCAGATCTCTTAGTACTATTTCTAGGGTCAGTTTTAGATCAATGCTCTGCATTTTCAGCCATTCCTGAACCTGAGACCAGAAACAGGCTACCTGAGGGCAATACCAAAATAAATGGTCTATTGACTCTGTTATATGTTATATTATATATGATATTGTATGTTATAATTAATTATATGTTATATTTTATGTTATATTATATATTATCTTATATTATGTGCTATATTAACTTATATTATATGTTATATTATGTTATATTATATGTTATATTATGTTATATTATATGTTATATTATGTTATATTATATGTTATATTATGTTATATTATATGTTATATTATGTTATATTATATGTTATATTATGTTATATTATATGTTATATTATGTTATATTATATGTTATATTATGTTATATTATATGTTATATTATGTTATATTATATGTTATATTATGTTATATTATATGTTATATTATGTTATATTATATGTTATATTATGTTATATTATATGTTATATTATGTTATATTATATGTTATATTATGTTACATTTTATGTTCAATTATATATTATTATATATTATATGTTATATGTTATATTATATACAGTGCCTTGTGAAAGTATTCGGCCCCCTTGAACTTTGCGACCTTTTGCCACATTTCAGGCTTCAAACATAAAGATATAAAACTGTATTTTTTTGTGAAGAATCAACAACAAGTGGGACACAATCATGAAGTGGAACGACATTTATTGGATATTTAAAACTTTTTTAACAATTCAAAAACTGAAAAATTGGGCGTGCAAAATTATTCAGCCCCTTTACTTTCAGTGCAGCAAACTCTCTCCAGAAGTTCAGTGAGGATCTCTGAATGATCCAATGTTGACCTAAATGACTAATGATGATAAATACAATCCACCTGTGTGTAATCAAGTCTCCGTATAAATGCACCTGCACTGTGATAGTCTCAGAGGTCCGTTAAAAGCGCAGAGAGCATCATGAAGAACAAGGAACACACCAGGCAGGTCCGAGATACTGTTGTGAAGAAGTTTAAAGCCGGATTTGGATACAAAAAGATTTCCCAAGCTTTAAACATCCCAAGGAGCAGTGTGCAAGCGATAATATTGAAATGGAAGGAGTATCAGACCACTGCAAATCTACCAAGACCTGGCCGTCCCTCTAAACTTTCAGCTCATACAAGGAGAAGACTGATCAGAGATGCAGCCAAGAGGCCCATGATCACTCTGGATGAACTGCAGAGATCTACAGCTGAGGTGGGAGACTCTGTCCGTAGGACAACAATCAGTCGTATATTATATGGTATATTACATATTATATGTGTTATATTATGTATTATATGGTATATTATATATTATGTGTTATATTATATGCTGTATTTAATATTATGTTATATTATATCTCATATATTATTTGTTATAATATTTGTTATAGTATATTATATGTTATATTATGTTATATTATATGTTATATATATTAGGTTTAATGTTATATTATATATTATGTTACATGTTATATTTCTGATTGATCCAATGATGTACAAGTACATTATTGGCATCATCAATTAACACAACCTCTGGACTGTGACGGTAAGACCTGCTAAGGCAGTATCTAGAACTAAGAAATACATACATAATACAGAATATACATGTCAACAAATATACGTGTATAAAATGTGCGTGCCATATGTGTGTAATATGTGCGTGTAATATGTGTGTCTGTCTGTCTAAACTTCACAGGTTATGCTGCCATCCCAGAAGAGGATGGTTCCTCGACCCAATGGGGGAGCTGAAGGTCCTAGGGAACAGAGCAGTACATTATGAAGCTGAAGGTCCTAGTGAACAGAGCAGTACATTATGAAGCTGAAGGTCCTAGGGAACAGAGCAGTACATTATGAAGCTGAAGGTCCTAGGGAACAGAGCAGTACATTATGAAGCTGAAGGTCCTAGGGAACAGAGCAGTACATTATGAAGCTGAAGGTCCTAGGGAACAGAGCAGTACATTATGAAGCTGAAAGGTCCTAGGGAACAGAGCAGTACATTATGAAACTGAAGGTCCTAGGGAACAGAGCTGTACATTATGAAGCTGAAGGTCCTAGGGAACAGAGCTGTACATTATGAAGCTGAAGGTTCTAGGGAACAGAGCAGTACATTATGAAGCTGAAGGTTCTAGGGAACAGAGCAGTACATTATGAAGCTGAAGGTTCTAGGGAACAGAGCAGTACATTATGAAGCTGAAGGTTCTAGGGAACAGAGCAGTACACTATGAAGCTGAAGGTTCTAGGGAACAGAGCAGTACATTATGAAGCTGAAGGTTCTAGGGAACAGAGCAGTACACTATAAGTGTTTCTTATTGGATGGAGTCTCCTGTTGCTGCCTGATATTAAGTGATGGTGTAGTACATTAGGCCATGACGTATTAATAGCATGGTATGTTTCTAGGAAAGTGTGGGGAAGTCCAGGTGCACGATGGGGTCTGTTAGGGCTGTTGTTGTGTTAAGATCTGTTGTTATCTATATAGTCCATGGATGATTTGTTTTAGAGTGACACCTTTTAAACATTACTTTAATAGGTTCATATTTTTTGATCTTAACTTCTAGTAGTTTCTGTCTTTCTCATAATCTGTTGGTGATGGAGGAAGTGCTGCAGCCCTGACCTGCAGGGGGCATCAATGAGTCAAGTTGAATGTATTTGCCATGTGTAAGGACAAGCAGGATGGATGTATTTAACATGTGTAAGGACAAGCAGGATGGATGTATTTACCATATCTAAGGACAAGCAGGATTAATGTATTTACCATATCTAAGGACAAGCAGGATGGATATATTTACCATGTGTAAGGACAAGCAGGATGGATGTATTTAACATGTGTAAGGACAAGCAGGATGGATGTATTTACCATGTGTAAGGACAAGCAGGATGGATGTATTTAACATGTGTAAGGACAAGCAGGATGGATGTATTTACCATATCTAAGGACAAGCAGGATGGATGTATTTAACATGTGTCAGGACAAGCAGGATGAATATATTTACCATCTGTAAGGACAAGCAGGATGGATGTATTTAACATGTGTAAGGACAAGCAGGATGGATGTATTTAACATGTGTAAGGACAAGCATGATGGATGTATTTAACATGTGTAAGGACAAGCAGGATGAATGTATTTAACATGTGTAAGGACAAGCAGGATGGATGTATTTAACATGTGTAAGGACAAGCAGGATGGATGTATTTAACATGTGTAAGGACAAGCAGGATGGATGTATTTAACATGTGTAAGGACAAGCAGGATGAATGTATTTACCATGTGTAAGGACAAGCAGGATGGATGTATTTAACACGTGTAAGGACAAGCAGGATGGATGTATTTACCATGTGTAAGGACAAGCAGGATGGATGTATTTAACATGTGTAAGGACAAGCAGGATGGATGTATTTAACATGTGTAAGGACAAGCAGGATGAATGTATTTAACATGTGTAAGGACAAGCAGGATGTATATATTTACCATGTGTAATGACAAGCAGGATGGATGTATTTAACATGTGTAAGGACAAGCAGGATGTATATATTTACCATGTGTAATGACAAGCAGGATGGATGTATTTAACATGTGTAAGGACAAGCAGGATGTATATATTTACCATGTGTAAGGACAAGCAGGATGTATATATTTACCATGTGTAATGACAAGCAGGATGGATGTATTTAACATGTGTAAGGACAAGCAGGATGAATGTATTTAACATGTGTAAGGACAAGCAGGATGGATGTATTTAACATGTGTAAGGACAAGCAGGATGGATGTATTTAACATGTGTAAGGACAAGCAGGATGGATGTATTTAACATGTGTAAGGACAAGCAGGATGAATGTATTTACCATATCTAAGGACAAGCAGGATGAATGTATTTAACATGTGTAAGGACAAGCAGGATGGATGTATTTACCATATCTAAGGACGAGCAGGATGTATATATTTACCATGTGTAAGGACAAGCAGGATGAATGTATTTAACATGTGTAAGGACAAGCAGGATGGATGTATTTACCATATCTAAGGACAAGCAGGATGGATGTATTAACATGTGTAAGGAAAAGCAGGATGAATGTATTTACCATGTGTAAGGACAAGCAGGATGAATGTATTTACCATATCTAAGGACAAGCAGGATGGATGTATTTAACATGTGTAAGGACAAGCAGGATGGATGTATTTAACATGTGTAAGGACAAGCAGGATGAATGTATTTAACATGTGTAAGGACAAGCAGGATGTATATATTTACCATGTGTAAGGACAAGCAGGATGTATATATTTACCATATGTAATGACAAGCAGGATGGATGTATTTAACATGTGTAAGGACAAGCAGGATGAATGTATTTAACATGTGTAAGGACAAGCAGGATGGATGTATTTAACATGTGTAAGGACAAGCAGGATGGATGTATTTAACATGTGTAAGGACAAGCAGGATGGATGTATTTAACATGTGTAAGGACAAGCAGGATGAATGTATTTACCATATCTAAGGACAAGCAGGATGAATGTATTTAACATGTGTAAGGACAAGCAGGATGGATGTATTTACCTTATCTAAGGACAAGCAGGATGTATATATTTACCATGTGTAAGGACAAGCAGGATGAATGTATTTAACATGTGTAAGGACAAGCAGGATGGATGTATTAACATGTGTAAGGAAAAGCAGGATGAATGTATTTACCATGTGTAAGGACAAGCAGGATGAATGTATTTACCATATCTAAGGACAAGCAGGATGAATGTATTTAACATGTGTAAGGACAAGCAGGATGAATGTATTTACCATATCTAAGGACAAGCAGGATGGATGTATTTAACATGTGTAAGGACAAGCAGGATGGATGTATTTAACATGTGTAAGGACAAGCAGGATGGATGTATTTAACATGTGTAAGGACAAGCAGGATGAATGTATTTACCATATCTAAGGACAAGCAGGATGAATGTATTTAACATGTGTAAGGACAAGCAGGATGGATGTATTTACCATATCTAAGGACGAGCAGGATGTATATATTTACCATGTGTAAGGACAAGCAGGATGAATGTATTTAACATGTGTAAGGACAAGCAGGATGGATGTATTTACCATATCTAAGGACAAGCAGGATGGATGTATTAACATGTGTAAGGAAAAGCAGGATGAATGTATTTACCATGTGTAAGGACAAGCAGGATGAATGTATTTACCATATCTAAGGACAAGCAGGATGGATGTATTTAACATGTGTAAGGACAAGCAGGATGGATGTATTTAACATGTGTAAGGACAAGCAGGATGAATGTATTTAACATGTGTAAGGACAAGCAGGATGTATATATTTACCATGTGTAAGGACAAGCAGGATGTATATATTTACCATATGTAATGACAAGCAGGATGGATGTATTTAACATGTGTAAGGACAAGCAGGATGAATGTATTTAACATGTGTAAGGACAAGCAGGATGGATGTATTTAACATGTGTAAGGACAAGCAGGATGGATGTATTTAACATGTGTAAGGACAAGCAGGATGGATGTATTTAACATGTGTAAGGACAAGCAGGATGAATGTATTTACCATATCTAAGGACAAGCAGGATGAATGTATTTAACATGTGTAAGGACAAGCAGGATGGATGTATTTACCTTATCTAAGGACAAGCAGGATGTATATATTTACCATGTGTAAGGACAAGCAGGATGAATGTATTTAACATGTGTAAGGACAAGCAGGATGGATGTATTAACATGTGTAAGGAAAAGCAGGATGAATGTATTTACCATGTGTAAGGACAAGCAGGATGAATGTATTTACCATATCTAAGGACAAGCAGGATGAATGTATTTAACATGTGTAAGGACAAGCAGGATGAATGTATTTACCATATCTAAGGACAAGCAGGATGGATGTATTTAACATGTGTAAGGACAAGCAGGATGGATGTATTTAACATGTGTAAGGACAAGCAGGATGGATGTATTTAACATGTGTAAGGACAAGCAGGATGAATGTATTTACCATATCTAAGGACAAGCAGGATGAATGTATTTAACATGTGTAAGGACAAGCAGGATGGATGTATTTACCATATCTAAGGACGAGCAGGATGTATATATTTACCATGTGTAAGGACAAGCAGGATGAATGTATTTAACATGTGTAAGGACAAGCAGGATGGATGTATTTACCATATCTAAGGACAAGCAGGATGGATGTATTAACATGTGTAAGGAAAAGCAGGATGAATGTATTTACCATGTGTAAGGACAAGCAGGATGAATGTATTTACCATATCTAAGGACAAGCAGGATGGATGTATTTAACATGTGTAAGGACAAGCAGGATGGATGTATTTAACATGTGTAAGGACAAGCAGGATGAATGTATTTAACATGTGTAAGGACAAGCAGGATGTATATATTTACCATGTGTAAGGACAAGCAGGATGTATATATTTACCATATGTAATGACAAGCAGGATGGATGTATTTAACATGTGTAAGGACAAGCAGGATGAATGTATTTAACATGTGTAAGGACAAGCAGGATGGATGTATTTAACATGTGTAAGGACAAGCAGGATGGATGTATTTAACATGTGTAAGGACAAGCAGGATGGATGTATTTAACATGTGTAAGGACAAGCAGGATGAATGTATTTACCATATCTAAGGACAAGCAGGATGAATGTATTTAACATGTGTAAGGACAAGCAGGATGGATGTATTTACCTTATCTAAGGACAAGCAGGATGTATATATTTACCGTGTGTAAGGACAAGCAGGATGAATGTATTTAACATGTGTAAGGACAAGCAGGATGGATGTATTTACCATATCTAAGGACAAGCAGGATGGATGTATTAACATGTGTAAGGAAAAGCAGGATGAATGTATTTACCATGTGTAAGGACAAGCAGGATGAATGTATTTACCATATCTAAGGACAAGCAGGATGGATGTATTTAACATGTGTAAGGACAAGCAGGATGGATGTATTTAACATGTGTAAGGACAAGCAGGATGGATGTATTTAACATGTGTAAGGACAAGCAGGATGTATATATTTACCATGTGTAATGACAAGCAGGATGGATGTATTTAACATGTGTAAGGACAAGCAGGATGAATGTATTTACCATATCTAAGGACAAGCAGGATGGATGTATTAACATGTGTAAGGAAAAGCAGGATGAATGTATTTACCATGTGTAAGGACAAGCAGGATGTATATATTTACCATTTGTAAGGACAAGCAGCTCTACACATTGTCTTAGAGAAGAGCATAATGGTAAAATATCTACCATGTCCATTGTCTTTCTGCATCAACTGAAATTATCGCAGCTGGTTTTTACAATGTGTACTAATGCAATATTAATTGTAGCATTTTATTTGTTAAAATATTATTTATTGACTTTGTAACTATTTTATGTTTTAAATCATTTATTTTAATATTGCTATATGTTAAAAAGAGACTGGATTAAACCATTATTTTCCCAAAATACTATGTGTGCTGGGTAATGTGTCTCTGTGGACCTTGGAGCTGTAGCAGGGTGTTGGAGCTCTAGCAGGGTGTTGGAGCTCTAGCAGGGTGTTGGAGCTCTAGCAGGGTGTTGGAGCTGTAGCAGGGTGTTGGAGCTGTATCAGGGTGTTGGAGCTCTAGCAGGGTGTTGGAGCTGTGGCAGGGTGTTGGAGCTGTAGCAGGGTGTTGGAGCTGTGGCAGGGTGTTGGAGCTGTAGCAGGGTGTTGGAGCTGTACTACACCGGCTCTGATGCTCAAACTGAATGGTGACAGCTGTAGGCTTCAGTATGTTATGGAAACTGAATGGTGACAGCTGTAGGATTCAGTATGTTATGGGAACTGAATGGTGACAGCTGTAGGACTCAGTATGTTATGGAAACTGAATGGTGACAGCTGTAGGATTCAGTATGTTATGGAAACTGAATGGTGACAGCTGTAGCATTCAGAATGTTATGGGAACTGAATGGTGACAGCTGTATGATTCAGTATGTTATGGGAACTGAATGGTGACAGCTGTAGGATTCAGTATGTTATGGAAACTGAATGGTGACAGCTGTAGGATTCAGTATGTTATGGAAACTGAATGGTGACAGCTGTAGGATTCAGTATGTTATGGGAACTGAATGGTGACAGCTGTAGGATTCAGTATGTTATGGGAACTGAATGGTGACAGCTGTAGGATTCAGTATGTTATGGGAACTGAATGGTGACAGCTGTAGGACTCAGTATGTTATGGAAACTGAATGGTGACAGCTGTAGGACTCAGTATGTTATGGAAACTGAATGGTGACAGCTGTAGGATTCAGTATGTTATGGGAACTGAATGGTGACAGCTGTAGGATTCAGTATGTTATGGAAACTGAATGGTGACAGCTGTAGGACTCAGTATGTTTTGGAAACTGAATGGTGACAGCTGTAGGACTCAGTATGTTATGGAAACTGAATGGTGACAGCTGTAGGACTCAGTATGTTATGGAAACTGAATGGTGACAGCTGTAGGATTCAGTATGTTATGGAAACTGAATGGTGACAGCTGTAGGATTCAGTATGTTATGGAAACTGAATGGTGACAGCTGTATGATTCAGTATGTTATGGAAACTGAATGGTGACAGCTGTAGGATTCAGTATGTTATGGGAACTGAATGGTGACAGCTGTAGGATTCAGTATGTTATGGGAACTGAATGGTGACAGCTGTAGGATTCAGTATGTTATGGGAACTGAATGGTGACAGCTGTAGGACTCAGTATGTTATGGGAACTGAATGGTGACAGCTGTAGGATTCAGTATGTTATGGGAACTGAATGGTGACAGCTGTAGGACTCAGTATGTTATGGGAACTGAATGGTGACAGCTGTAGGATTCAGTATGTTATGGGAACTGAATGGTGACAGCTGTAGGATTCAGTATGTTATGGGAACTGAATGGTGACAGCTGTAGGATTCAGTATGTTATGGAAACTGAATGGTGACAGCTGTAGGATTCAGTATGTTATGGAAATGGTTGACTTCCTCTGAGAACATCTTGGATAGACATTCTCTCACAATAAAAAAAAAAAGTATAATATTGTGTCTAACTTTCTGACTCATTATTATTCAGGATTAATTCAGGACTAGCTGTAGTCACAGTAGCATCCACATGTATGTAGAAGTGTTTAGAAACATTATATCCTTATTTAGAATAAAAGTGACTCCAAAATGACACAATGCATGATTTACCATTCATTATTATTGGGTAAATGATCTAAAACACAACCAAAACAAATAGCAAATGCATCCAACAATAAAAATGTCACTGTCCCATTTATTTTAGAGCTCACTGTATTTAGGGCACATGGTGCCAATTGGGATGTATAGGAACAAACACACTGGGACATCTAGTGCATTAGAGCTTCATATCATTGACTGGGGAATGGTGCACAGTGGAACAGCCTCTAAAAACAACAGAATATATACATGAACTACATTTAACTCTGTTGGTTAAGATAGAACACAGAAGAAGCTTCAACAGGATCCATGCATAGGTACTAGCTGGAGAGAACCTTGCAGTCCTCAAAGACACCCAGCGAGGCTTTAACTCTTTAAGTAAAGACACCTTGTGTTTCCCATGACTACACAGCGATGTAAAGAAACCAACAAATAACATCACTATCACTGTCATTTAGAGCAGAATAACGCTGTGGGATGTTGGGAAACGGGACGGAGGAGAACTGATGTCATGCTGGTTGGTGGGGCCACATTACGTCTGGTCGGGGTCGGGAGAGAGGATAACTGTTCCCAGACCAATGTAACCTCAAGCTACCCACATACACACATTAAGTAATGACATCGTCCTGACACTGTCTGTGACTGGTCAGCATGGAAATGACAGGACTCCTCTTTCTCAACCACTGACCAATAGCAGTAGCCTTGCAGAGTGTTCCTTCCCTTTTTCTGCTGAGGTTAAGAGAATGCCAACCTGTCTATAACCTCTTTATAACCTGTCTATACTGCCAACCTGTCTATAACCTCTTTATAACCTGTCTATACTGCCAACCTGTCTATAACCTCTTTATAACCTCTTTATAACCTGTCTATACTGCCAACCTGTCTATAACCTCTTTATAACCTGTCTATACTGCCAATCGGTCTATAACTTCTCCACAACCTGTCTATAACCTCTTTATAACCTGTTTATAACCTGTCTATATTGCCAACCGGTCTATATATCGGTAATGCCTTTTGCTTTAGAAAATTGGAAAACTCTGTTTCTTCTTCTCCTCTTTCAGCATTCCATTAGTCACGAGTAATAAAGGACCATCATCAGGAATACAATGTGAACCTTGTTCAGTCAGTCAGTCAGGGGAGGAGACAGACAGATACTAATCCCTCCTTCCTTTGACTTCATGTTTACTGGTGCTGTACTGTCACTGAGGCCCACAGCCAATCAGAAGAGGTTGAACTCCAGTGGGAGGAGTCAGTCAGTCGGTCCATCATGTCTGTCTATCGGCAGGCAGCGACCAGGCCAAGCACTCACTCCAGATGGGTTGTTGGCAGCGTGGTGAGTCTCCTGGTAGGTTGTAGGTAGCGTGGTGAGTCTCCTGGTAGGTTGTGGGTAGCGTGGTGAGTCTCCTGGTAGGTTGTGGGTAGCGTGATGAGTCTCCTGGTAGGTTGTGGGTAGTGTGTTGTGGACGCTGCAGACAGCTGGTAGAGGTATGGCCTGGTGGAGAGGAGGGGCCAACCTAGGCTGAGGAGAGAAGGGAGGAGGAGGAGGGAAGTTAAGTTGCAGAGAACAGGAGAGGAAGGAGGAGAGAAGAGAGAAGGAGAGAAGAGAGGAGAGAAGAGGAGGAAAGAGAGGAGAGAGGAGGAGAGAAGGGGAGGAGGAAAGAAGAGAGGAGGAGAGAAGAGAGGAGGAGAGAAGAGGAGGAGGAAAAGAAGAGAGGAGGAGAGGAGAGGAGGAGGAGAGGAGAGGCGGAGGAAAGAAGAGAGGAGGAGAGGAGGAGTAAAGAAGAGAGGAGGAAAGGAGAGGAGAGAGGAGGAGAGGAGAGAAGAGAGGAGGAGAGGAGAGAAGAGAGGAGGAGAGAGGAGGAGAGAAGAGAAGAGAGGTGGAGAGAAGAGAGGAGGAGAGAAGAGGAGGAGAGGAGAGAGGAGGAGAGGAAAGAAGAGAGAAGAGGAGAGAAGAGAGGAGGAGAGAGGAGGAGAGAAGAGAGGAGGAGAGGAGAGAAGAGAGGAGGAGAGAAGAGGAGAGAAGAGAGGAGGAGAGAGGAGGAGAGGAAAGAGGAGAGAAGAGAGGAGGAAAAGAGGAACAACACAGAAATCACCTCATAGTTAAGGTTATAGTCAAAACAATGGCTGCTCACAGTTGTAGTAAAAGTGATACTACAGAGTTACTGGTTTATAGTAGCAGCTCTGGTGGACGTTCCTGCAGTCAGAATACCAATTGTACGCTCCCTCAAAACTTGAGAGATCTGTGGCATTGTGTTGTGTGACAAAACGGCACATTTTAGTGGCCTTTTATTATCCCCAGCACAAGGTACACCTGTGTAATGACCATGCTGTTTAACCACCTTCTTGATATACCACAACTGTCAGCTGGATGGATTATCTTGGCAAAGGAGAAACGCTCACGAATAGAGGTGTAAACACATTTGTTCACAGAATTTTAGGGAAATACTTTGTTTTGTGTGTGGAAGATTTCTGGGTTCTTTAATTTCATCTCATGAAACATGGGACCAACACTTTACATGTTGTGTTTATATTTTTGTTGAGTGTAGTTGATACCTGCTGAAGTTCACTCACTGCTGGTTCTGTTTTACTATGCAGCATATTGCAGGAGGACATCCTTCCCAACTGCACAGGAAAACTCAACTTCTACTGTTTCACTATTTCAGCCAGAGACAACAATAAACCTGTCCTGATATAGAACAACCTAGACATTATTCAGCATTATCCAGGCTAATAAACCTGTCCTGATATAAAACAACCCAGACATTATCCAGGCTAATAAACATGTCCTGTTCTAGAACAACCTAGACATTATTCAGCATTGTCCAGGCTAATAAACCTGTCCTGTTCTAGAACAACCTAGACATTATGCAGCATTATCCAGGCTAATAAACCTGTCCTGTTCTAAAACAACCTGGACATTATCCAGCCTAATAAACCTGTCCTGATATAGAACAACCTAGATATTATTCAGCATTATCCAGGCTAATAAACCTGTCCTGTTCTAGAACAACCTAGACATTATCCAGCCTAATAAACCTGTCCTGATATAGAACAACCTAGACATTATCCAGGCTAATAAACACTGTCCTGTTCTAGAACAAACTAGACATTATGCAGCATTATCCAGCCTAATAAACCTGTCCTGATCTAGAACAACCTGGACATTATGCACTATTATCCAGGCTAATAAACTTGACCTGATATAGAACAACCCTAGACATTATCCAGGCTAATAAACACTGTCCTGTTCTAGAACAAACTAGACATTATGCAGCATTATCCAACCTAATAAACCTGTCATGATATAGAACAACCTAGACATTATCCAGGCTAATAAACCCTGTTCTGTTCTAGAACAACCTAGACATTATGCAGCATTATCCAGGCTAATAAACCTGTCCTGATATAGAATCATCTAGACATTATTCAGCATTATCCAGGCTAATAAACCTGTCCTGTTCTAGAACAACCTAGACATTATTCAGCATTATCCAGGCTAATAAACCTGTCCTGATATAGAACAACCTAGACATTATTCAGCATTATCCCAGCTAATAAACCTGTCCTCATATAGAACAACCCTAGACATTATCCAGGCTAATAAACCTATCCTGATATAGAACAACCTAGACATTATCCAGGCTAATAAACCTGTCCTGTTCTAAAACAACCTGGACATTATCTAGCCTAATAAACCTGTCCTGATATAGAACAACCTAGATATTATTCAGCATTATCCAGGCTAATAAACCTGTCCTGTTCTAGAACAACCTAGACATTATCCAGCATTATCCAGGCTAATTAACCTGTCCTGTTCTAGAACAACCTAGACATTATTCAGCATTATCCAGGCTAATATACCTGTCCTGTTCTAGAACAACCTAGACATTATCCAGCCTAATAAACCTGTCCTGATATAGAACAACCCTAGACATTATCCAGGCTAATAAACACTGTCCTGTTCTAGAACAAACTAGACATTATGCAGCATTATCCAGCCTAATAAACCTGTCCTGATCTAGAACAACCTAGACATTATCCAGGCTAATAAACACTGTCCTGTTCTAGAACAACCTAGACATTATGCAGCATTATCCAGGCTAATAAACCTGTCCTGTTCTAGAACAACCTAGACATTATTCAGCATTATCCAGGCTAATAAACCTGTCCTGATATAGAACAACCTAGACATTATTCAGCATTATCCAAGCTAATAAACCTGTCCTCATATAGAACAACCTAGACATTATCCAGGCTAATAAACCTGTCATGATATAGAACAACCTAGACATTATCCAGGCTAATAAACACTGTCCTGTTCTAGAACAACCTAGACATTATGCAGCATTATCCAGGCTAATAAACCGTTCCTGTTCTAGAACAACCTATACATTATTCAGCATTATCCAGGCTAATAAATCTGTCCTGTTCTAGAACAACCTAGACATTATTCAGCATTATCCAGGCTAATAAATCTGTCCTGATATAGAACAACCTGGACATTATCCAGGCTAATAAACACTGTCCTGTTCTAGAACAACCTAGACATTATGCAGCCTAATAAACACTGTCCTGTTCTAGAACAACCTGGACATTATCCAGGCTAATAAACACTGTCCTGTTCTAGAACAACCTAGACATTATCCAGGCTAATAAACACTGTCCTGTTCTAAAACAACCTGGACATTATCCAGGCTAATAAACACTGTCCTGTTCTAGAACAACCTAGACATTATGCAACCTAATAAACACAGTCCTGTTCTAGAACAACCTAGACATTATGGAGCCTAATAAACACTGTCCTGTTCTAGAACAACCTAGACATTATGGAGCCTAATAAACACTGTCCTGTTCTAGAACAACCTGGACATTATCCAGGCTAATAAACAGTCCTGCTCTAGAACAACCTAGACATTATCCAGGCTAATAAACACAGTCCTGCTCTAGAACAACCTAGACATTATCCAGGCTAATAAACACTGTCCTGTTCTAGAACAACCTGGACATTACGCAGCCTAATAAACACTGTCCTGTTCTAGAACAACCTATACATTATTCAGCATTATCCAGGCTAATAAATCTGTCCTGTTCTAGAACAACCTAGACATTATTCAGCATTATCCAGGCTAATAAATCTGTCCTGATATAGAACAACCTGGACATTATCCAGGCTAATAAACACTGTCATGTTCTAGAACAACCTAGACATCATGCAGCCTAATAAACACTGTCCTGTTCTAGAACAACCTGGACATTATCCAGGCTAATAAACACTGTCCTGTTCTAGAACAACCTAGACATTATCCAGGCTAATAAACACTGTCCTGTTCTAAAACAACCTGGACATTATCCAGGCTAATAAACACTGTCCTGTTCTAGAACAACCTAGACATTATGCAGTCTAATAAACACAGTCCTGTTCTAGAACAACCTGGACATTATTGAGCCTAATAAACACTGTCCTGTTCTAGAACAACCTAGACATTATGCAGCATTATCCAGGCTAATAAACACTGTCCTGTTCTAGAACAACCTATACATTATTCAGCATTATCCAGGCTAATAAATCTGTCCTGTTCTAGAACAACCTAGACATTATTCAGCATTATCCAGGCTAATAAATCTGTCCTGATATAGAACAACCTGGACATTATCCAGGCTAATAAACACTGTCATGTTCTAGAACAACCTAGACATCATGCAGCCTAATAAACACTGTCCTGTTCTAGAACAACCTGGACATTATCCAGGCTAATATACCTGTCCTGTTCTAGAACAACCTAGACATTATCCAGCCTAATAAACCTGTCCTGATATAGAACAACCCTAGACATTATCCAGGCTAATAAACACTGTCCTGTTCTAGAACAAACTAGACATTATGCAGCATTATCCAGCCTAATAAACCTGTCCTGATCTAGAACAACCTAGACATTATCCAGGCTAATAAACACTGTCCTGTTCTAGAACAACCTAGACATTATGCAGCATTATCCAGGCTAATAAACCTGTCCTGTTCTAGAACAACCTAGACATTATTCAGCATTATCCAGGCTAATAAACCTGTCCTGATATAGAACAACCTAGACATTATTCAGCATTATCCAAGCTAATAAACCTGTCCTCATATAGAACAACCTAGACATTATCCAGGCTAATAAACCTGTCATGATATAGAACAACCTAGACATTATCCAGGCTAATAAACACTGTCCTGTTCTAGAACAACCTAGACATTATGCAGCATTATCCAGGCTAATAAACCGTTCCTGTTCTAGAACAACCTATACATTATTCAGCATTATCCAGGCTAATAAATCTGTCCTGTTCTAGAACAACCTAGACATTATTCAGCATTATCCAGGCTAATAAATCTGTCCTGATATAGAACAACCTGGACATTATCCAGGCTAATAAACACTGTCCTGTTCTAGAACAACCTAGACATTATGCAGCCTAATAAACACTGTCCTGTTCTAGAACAACCTGGACATTATCCAGGCTAATAAACACTGTCCTGTTCTAGAACAACCTAGACATTATCCAGGCTAATAAACACTGTCCTGTTCTAAAACAACCTGGACATTATCCAGGCTAATAAACACTGTCCTGTTCTAGAACAACCTAGACATTATGCAACCTAATAAACACAGTCCTGTTCTAGAACAACCTAGACATTATGGAGCCTAATAAACACTGTCCTGTTCTAGAACAACCTAGACATTATGGAGCCTAATAAACACTGTCCTGTTCTAGAACAACCTGGACATTATCCAGGCTAATAAACAGTCCTGCTCTAGAACAACCTAGACATTATCCAGGCTAATAAACACAGTCCTGCTCTAGAACAACCTAGACATTATCCAGGCTAATAAACACTGTCCTGTTCTAGAACAACCTGGACATTACGCAGCCTAATAAACACTGTCCTGTTCTAGAACAACCTATACATTATTCAGCATTATCCAGGCTAATAAATCTGTCCTGTTCTAGAACAACCTAGACATTATTCAGCATTATCCAGGCTAATAAATCTGTCCTGATATAGAACAACCTGGACATTATCCAGGCTAATAAACACTGTCATGTTCTAGAACAACCTAGACATCATGCAGCCTAATAAACACTGTCCTGTTCTAGAACAACCTGGACATTATCCAGGCTAATAAACACTGTCCTGTTCTAGAACAACCTAGACATTATCCAGGCTAATAAACACTGTCCTGTTCTAAAACAACCTGGACATTATCCAGGCTAATAAACACTGTCCTGTTCTAGAACAACCTAGACATTATGCAGTCTAATAAACACAGTCCTGTTCTAGAACAACCTGGACATTATCCAGGCTAATAAACACTGTCCTGTTCTAGAACAACCTAGACATTATGGAGCCTAATAAACACTGTCCTGTTCTAGAACAACCTAGACATTATCCAGGCTAATAAACACTGTCCTGTTCTAGAACAACCTAGACATTATGCAGCCTAATAAACACTGTCCTGTTCTAGAACAACCTGGACATTATCCAGGCTAATAAACAGTCCTGTTCTAGAACAACCTAGACATTATCCAGGCTAATAAACACTGTCCTGTTCTAGAACAACCTGGACATTATGCAGCCTAATAAACACTGTCCTGTTCTAGAACAATCTAGACATTATTCAGCATTATCCAACCTAATAAACCTGTCCTGATATAGAACAACCTGGACATTATCCAGGCTAATAAACACTGTCCTGTTCTAGAACAACCTATACATTATTCAGCATTATCCAGGCTAATAAATCTGTCCTGTTCTAGAACAACCTAGACATTATTCAGCATTATCCAGGCTAATAAATCTGTCCTGATATAGAACAACCTGTACATTATCCAGGCTAATAAACACTGTCCTGTTCTAGAACAACCTAGACATTATCCAGGCTAATAAACACTGTCCTGTTCTAAAACAACCTGGACATTATCCAGGCTAATAAACACTGTCCTGTTCTAGAACAACCTAGACATTATGCAACCTAATAAACACAGTCCTGTTCTAGAACAACCTAGACATTATGGAGCCTAATAAACACTGTCCTGTTCTAGAACAACCTAGACATTATGGAGCCTAATAAACACTGTCCTGTTCTAGAACAACCTGGACATTATCCAGGCTAATAAACAGTCCTGCTCTAGAACAACCTAGACATTATCCAGGCTAATAAACACAGTCCTGCTCTAGAACAACCTAGACATTATCCAGGCTAATAAACACTGTCCTGTTCTAGAACAACCTGGACATTACGCAGCCTAATAAACACTGTCCTGTTCTAGAACAACCTATACATTATTCAGCATTATCCAGGCTAATAAATCTGTCCTGTTCTAGAACAACCTAGACATTATTCAGCATTATCCAGGCTAATAAATCTGTCCTGATATAGAACAACCTGGACATTATCCAGGCTAATAAACACTGTCATGTTCTAGAACAACCTAGACATCATGCAGCCTAATAAACACTGTCCTGTTCTAGAACAACCTGGACATTATCCAGGCTAATAAACACTGTCCTGTTCTAGAACAACCTAGACATTATCCAGGCTAATAAACACTGTCCTGTTCTAAAACAACCTGGACATTATCCAGGCTAATAAACACTGTCCTGTTCTAGAACAACCTAGACATTATGCAGTCTAATAAACACAGTCCTGTTCTAGAACAACCTGGACATTATTGAGCCTAATAAACACTGTCCTGTTCTAGAACAACCTAGACATTATGGAGCCTAATAAACACTGTCCTGTTCTAGAACAACCTAGACATTATCCAGGCTAATAAACACTGTCCTGTTCTAGAACAACCTAGACATTATGCAGCCTAATAAACACTGTCCTGTTCTAGAACAACCTGGACATTATCCAGGCTAATAAACAGTCCTGTTCTAGAACAACCTAGACATTATCCAGGCTAATAAACACTGTCCTGTTCTAGAACAACCTGGACATTATGCAGCCTAATAAACACTGTCCTGTTCTAGAACAATCTAGACATTATTCAGCATTATCCAACCTAATAAACCTGTCCTGATATAGAACAACCTGGACATTATCCAGGCTAATAAACACTGTCCTGTTCTAGAACAACCTATACATTATTCAGCATTATCCAGGCTAATAAATCTGTCCTGTTCTAGAACAACCTAGACATTATTCAGCATTATCCAGGCTAATAAATCTGTCCTGATATAGAACAACCTGTACATTATCCAGGCTAATAAACACTGTCCTGTTCTAGAACAACCTAGACATTATGCAGCCTAATAAACACTGTCCTGTTCTAGAACAACCTGGACATTATCCAGGCTAATAAACAGTCCTGTTCTAGAACAACCTAGACATTATCCAGGCTAATAAACACTGTCCTGTTCTAGAACAACCTGGACATTATGCAGCCTAATAAACACTGTCCTGTTCTAGAACAACCTAGACATTATTCAGCATTATCCAACCTAATAAACCTGTCCTGATATAGAACAACCTAGACATTATGCAGCATTATCCAGGCTAATAAACCTGTCCTGTTCTAAAACAACCTAGACATTATTCAGCATTATCCAACCTAATAAACCTGTCCTGATATAGAACAACCTAGACATTGTTCAGCATTATCCAGGCTAATAAACCTGTCCTGATATAGAACCTGGACATTATCCAGGCTAATAAACCTGTCCTGCCAGCAAGATAAATCAGTTGTAGAACAGTAGAATACCACTTCGGTACAGAGCCATATTACACTACAGCAGGGCTCTGAGTCACAACAGCCTTAGAGTAGAGAGGGTCTGTAACAACATGTAGTGACATTGATAGGGGTCTGACTCACTTCAGATATGCAGGACTTCATCTTCAACATTGAGGTCAGTTCCTGTCGTGTCACATTGTCCCGCCTCCAATGCCTCACCCTAGACAACAAACATAAGATATTTCAAGATGAAGGAATTGTTCAATTCAGTTGTTAGAGAACATAGTAAACTGATGTAGACATGCAGGAGGACATATCTCACCACATGAGGACAAATAGAGAGGACAACAAGAAAATGATGATGACAGCAAACAGGGACAGAAATATCACCACTCCCAGACTACCACCATCATCCTCCGAATCTAGATGAGAGAGAGCAGGAGAGAGAGAACAGAAGACAGAGATCAGGAGAGAGAGGGAACAGAAGAGAGAAAACAGAAGACAGAGAACAGAAGACAGAGATCAGGAGAGAGAGGGAACAGAAGACAGAGATCAGGAGAGAGAGGGAACAGAAGACAGAGATCAGGAGAGAGAGGGAACAGAAGACAGAGATCAGGAGAGAGAGGGAACAGAAGACAGAGATCAGGAGAGAGAGGGAACAGAAGACAGAGATCAGGAGAGAGAGAGAACAGAAGACAGAGATCAGGAGAGAGAGAACAGACAAGTCCTCAACTGGCAGCTTCTTTAAATAGTACGTACAAAACACCCATCTCAACGTCAACAGTGAAGAGGTGACTCCTGGATGCTGGCCTTCTAGGCAGAGTTCCTCTGTCCAGTGTCTGTGTTATTTTGTCCATCTTAATCTTTTCTTTTTATTGGGCAGTCTGAGATATGGCTTTTTCTTTGCATCTCTGTCTAGAAGGCCAGCATCCCAGAGTCGCCTGTTCACTGTTGACTTTGAGACTGCTGTTCTGCGGGTACTATTTAATGAAGCTGCCAGTTGAGGACTTGTGAGGCGTCTGTTTCTCAAACTAGACACTTTAAAGTACTTGTCCATTTGCTCAGTTGTGCACCGGGGCCTCCCACTCCTCTTTCTAGAGGAGCCAGTTTGCGCTGTTCTGTGAAGGGAGTAGTACACAGCGTTGTACGAGATCTTCAGTTTCTTGGCAATTTCTCACATGGAATAACCTTCATTTCTCAGAACAAGAACAGACTGACGAGTTTCAGAGGAAAGGTCTTTGTTTCTGGCCATTTTGAGCCTGCAATTGAACCCACAAATGCTGACGCTCCAGATACTCAACTAGTCTAAAGAAGGCCAGTTGTATTGCTTATTTAATGAGCACAACAGTTTTCAGCTGTGCTAACATAATTGCTAAAGGGTTTTCTAATGATCAATTAGCCTTTTAAAATTATAAACTTGGATTAGCTATCACAATGTGCCATTGGAACACAGGAGGGATGGTTGCTGATAATGGGTCTCTGTATGCCTGTGTAGATATTCCATAATAAATCTGCCGTTTCCAGCTACAATAGTCATTTACAATATTAATAACGTCTATTTGATGTTATTTTAATAGACAAAAAAGTTGCTTTTCTTTCAAAAACAAGGACATTTCTAAGTGACCCCAAACTTTTGAACGGTAGTGTAAATAGAGACTGATGTATACAGAGACTGAAGTACATAGAGACTGATGTATATAGAGACTGATGTAAACACAGAGACTGGTGTATACAGAGAGTGATGTATACAGAGACTGATGTATATAGAGAGTGATGTATATAGAGACTGATGTATATAGAGACTGATGTATATAGAGATAGAGACTGATGTAAATAGAGCTGATGTATACAGAGACTGATGAAAATAGAGACTGGTGTATATACAGACTAATGTATATAGAGACTGATGTATATAGAGCTGATGTATATAGAGACTGATGTATACATGTATATAGAGACTGATGTATACATGTATATAGAGACTGATGTATATAGACTGATGTATATAGAGACTGATGTATACAGATACTGATGTATAAATGTATATAGAGCTGATGTATACAGAGACTGATGTATATATAGACTGATGTATACAGAGACTGATGTATATAGAGACTGATGTATATAGTGGCTGATGTATATAGAGACTGATGTATATAGAGCTGATGTATATAGAGACTGATGTATATAGAGACTGATGTATATAGAGACTGACGTATATAGAGACTGATGTATATAGAGACTGATGTATATAGAGACTGACGTATATAGAGACTGACGTATATAGAGACTGATGTATATAGAAACTGATGTATATAGTGACTGATGTATATAGAGACTGATGTATATAGAGGCTGATGTATATAGATACTGATGTATATAGAGCTGATGTATATAGAGACTGATGTATATAGAGACTGATGTATATAGAGGCTGATGTATATAGAGCTGATGTATATAGATACTGATGTATATAGTGACTGATGTATATAGAGCTGATGTATATAGAGACTGATGTATATAGAGACTGATGTATATAGAGACTGATGTATATAGAGCTGATGTATATAGAGACTGATGTATATAGAGCTGATGTATATAGAGACTGATTTATATAGAGCCTGATGTATATAGAGACTGATGTATATAGTGGCTGATGTATATAGAGACTGATGTATATAGAGGCTGATGTATATAGAGGCTGATGTATATAGAGACTGATTTATATAGAGCTGATGTATATAGAGCTGATGTATATAGATACTGATGTATATAGTGACTGATGTATATAGAGCTGATGTATATAGAGACTGATGTATATAGAGACTGATGTATATAGAGCTGATGTATATAGAGACTGATGTATATAGAGCTGATGTATATAGAGACTGATTTATATAGAGCTGATGTATATAGAGACTGATGTATATAGAGACTGATGTATATAGAGACTGATGTATACAGAAACAGAAGATATGGGCTGTTCTGGCTTAGAAAAAGCGACTTACTCTCTGACTTGGTGTTGGCTGTAGAGGGCTCCGCATCTTCGTCATTGTAGTCTACAGGGACGATTTGTTCAGTTGGATCTGCTGTGCAACCTGTGGGATTCACCACATAACGATGCTGTCTTTCACAGATAACACCGCTGACCAAGTAACTGTGTAACACTACGGAGAAATTAAAGTCTATTCAAACACTGTTCTGGGCCTAATAAAGGTCCAGTTGTAGACAGGTATTGGTTAAAAGTAGTGCAGTATATAGGGAATAGAGGGCCATTTGGAACACATTAGTACTATGTGCTAGTGTGTAGTATGCAGTAGTATTCTCACCGCTCCATGGCCAGGCCTGCAGCAGGGGGCTCCAGTCACTCCACTGGCTGTCTGGGTTGATCTCGTCCTGGGCTCTCACCTGTAGCTGGTGGGCGTGGCCAGCAAGGGCGTCGGTTATGAGCAGGGCACTGGCCTTAGACTCCACCTGGAGGGGGGGGGGGGGGGGGGGGGAGTAAAGGGGGGGAAGATAGATGAATTTAGAGGCCAAAACACAGTCAGATAGGAGGACTGAATGTAGACCAAACACAGTCAGATAGGACGACAGACTGTAGACCAAACACAGTCAGATAGGAGGACAGACTGTAGACCAAACACTGTCAGATAGGAGGACTGACTGTAGACCAAACACTGTCAGATAGGAGGACTGACTGTAGACCAAACACAGTCAGATAGGACTGACTGTAGACCAAAACACAGTCACATAGGAGAACAGACTAATACAATATAATTAGTGGGTAGGATAGTATAGGATCTGACTAATATAATTAGTGGCTAGGATAGTATAGGAACTGACTAATATAATATAATTAGTGGGTAGGATAGTATAGGATCTGACTAATATAATATAATTAGTGGGTAGGATAGTATAGGATCTGACTAATATAATATAATTAGTGGGTAGGATAGTATAGGAACTGACTAATATAATATAATTAGTGGGTAGGATAGTATAGGATCTGACTAATATAATATAATTAGTGGGTAGGATAGTATAGGATCTGACTAATATAATATAATTAGTGGGTAGGATAGTATAGGATCTGACTAATATAATATAATTAGTGGGTAGGATAGTATAGGAACCGACTAATATAATATAATTAGTGGGTAGGATAGTATAGGATCTGACTAATATAATTAGTGGGTAGGATAGTATAGGATCTGACTAATATAATATAATTAGTGGGTAGGATAGTATAGGATCTGACTAATATAATATAATTAGTGGGTAGGATAGTATAGGATCTGATTAATATAATTAGTGGGTAGGATAGTATAGGATCTGACTAATATAATATAATTAGTGGGTAGGATAGTATAGGATCTGACTAATATAATTAGTGGGTAGGATAGTATAGGATCTGATTAATATAATATAATTAGTGGGTAGGATAGTATAGGATCTGACTAATATAATATAATTAGTGGGTAGGATAGTATAGGAACTGACTAATATAATTAGTGGGTAGGATAGTATAGGAACTGACTAATATAAATAGTGGGTAGGATAGTATAGGATCTGACTAATATAATATAATTAGTGGGTAGGATAGTATAGGATCTGACTAATATAATATAATTAGTGGGTAGGATAGTATAGGATCTGACTAATATAATATAATTAGTGGGTAGGATAGTATAGGATCTGACTAATATAATTAGTGGGTAGGATAGTATAGGATCTGACTAATATAATATAATTAGTGGGTAGGATAGTATAGGAACTGACTAATATAATATAATTAGTGGGTAGGATAGTATAGGATCTGACTAATATAATATAATTAGTGGGTAGGATAGTATAGGATCTGACTAATATAATTAGTGGGTAGGATAGTATAGGATCTGACTAATATAATATAATTAGTGGGTAGGATAGTATAGGATCTGACTAATATAATATAATTAGTGGGTAGGATAGTATAGGAACTGACTAATATAATTAGTGGCTAGGATAGTATAAGAACTGACTAATATAATATAATTAGTGGGTAGGATAGTATAGGAACTGACTAATATAATATAATTAGTGGGTAGGATAGTATAGGATCTGACTAATATAATTAGTGGGTAGGATAGTATAGGAACTGACTAATATAATATAATTAGTGGGTAGGATAGTATAGGATCTGACTAATATAATTAGTGGGTAGGATAGTATAGGATCTGACTAATATAATATAATTAGTGGGTAGGATAGTATAGGATCTGACTAATATAATTAGTGGGTAGGATAGTATAGGATCTGACTAATATAATTAGTGGGTAGGATAGTATAGGATCTGACTAATATAATTAGTGGGTAGGATAGTATAGGATCTGACTAATATAATATAATTAGTGGGTAGGATAGTATAGGATCTGATTAATATAATATAATTAGTGGGTAGGATAGTATAGGATCTGACTAATATAATTAGTGGGTAGGATAGTATAGGATCTGACTAATATAATATAATTAGTGGGTAGGATAGTATAGGATCTGATTAATATAATATAATTAGTGGGTAGGATAGTATAGGATCTGACTAATATAATATAATTAGTGGGTAGGATAGTATAGGATCTGACTAATATAATTAGTGGGTAGGATAGTATAGGAACTGACTAATATAATATAATTAGTGGGTAGGATAGTATAGGATCTGACTAATATAATTAGTGGGTAGGATAGTATAGGATCTGACTAATATAATATAATTAGTGGGTAGGATAGTATAGGATCTGACTAATATAATATAATTAGTGGGTAGGATAGTATAGGATCTGACTAATATAATATAATTAGTGGGTAGGATAGCATAGGAACTGACTAATATAATTAGTGGGTAGGATAGTATAGGATCTGACTAATATAATATAATTAGTGGGTAGGATAGTATAGGAACTGACTAATATAATATAATTAGTGGGTAGGATAGTATAGGATCTGACTAATATAATTAGTGGGTAGGATAGTATAGGATCTGACTAATATAATATAATTAGTGGGTAGGATAGTATAGGATCTGACTAATATAATATAATTAGTGGGTAGGATAGTATAGGATCTGACTAATATAATATAATTAGTGGGTAGGATAGTATAGGAACCGACTAATATAATATAATTAGTGGGTAGGATAGTATAGGATCTGACTAATATAATATAATTAGTGGGTAGGATAGTATAGGAACCGACTAATATAATATAATTAGTGGCTAGGATAGTATAGGAACTGACTAATATAATTAGTGGGTAGGATAGTATAGGATCTGACTAATATAATATAATTAGTGGGTAGGATAGTATAGGATCTGATTAATATAATATAATTAGTGGGTAGGATAGTATAGGATCTGACTAATATAATATAATTAGTGGGTAGGATAGTATAGGATCTGACTAATATAATATAATTAGTGGGTAGGATAGTATAGGATCTGACTAATATAATATAATTAGTGGGTAGGATAGTATAGGATCTGACTAATATAATATAATTAGTGGGTAGGATAGTATAGGATCTGACTAATATAATTAGTGGGTAGGATAGTATAGGAACTGACTAATAATATAATTAGTGGGTAGGATAGTATAGGATCTGACTAATATAATTAGTGGGTAGGATAGTATAGGATCTGATTAATATAATATAATTAGTGGGTAGGATAGTATAGGATCTGACTAATATAATTAGTGGGTAGGATAGTATAGGATCTGATTAATATAATATAATTAGTGGGTAGGATAGTATAGGATCTGACTAATATAATATAATTAGTGGGTAGGATAGTATAGGATCTGACTAATATAATTAGTGGGTAGGATAGTATAGGATCTGACTAATATAATATAATTAGTGGGTAGGATAGTATAGGAACTGACTAATATAATTAGTGGGTAGGATAGTATAGGAACTGACTAATATAATATAATTAGTGGGTAGGATAGTATAGGATCTGACTAATATAATTAGTGGGTAGGATAGTATAGGAACTGACTAATATAATATAATTAGTGGGTAGGATAGTATAGGATCTGACTAATATAATATAATTAGTGGGTAGGATAGTATAGGAACTGACTAATATAATATAATTAGTGGGTAGGATAGTATAGGATCTGACTAATATAATATAATTAGTGGGTAGGATAGTATAGGATCTGACTAATATAATTAGTGGGTAGGATAGTATAGGATCTGACTAATATAATTAGTGGGTAGGATAGTATAGGATCTGACTAATATAATATAATTAGTGGGTAGGATAGTATAGGATCTGACTAATATAATATAATTAGTGGGTAGGATAGTATAGGAACAGACTAATATAATATAATTAGTGGGTAGAATAGTATAGGAACAGACTAATATAATATAATTAGTGGGTAGGATAGTATAGGATCTGACTAATATAATTAGTGGGTAGGATAGTATAGGATCTGACTAATATAATATAATTAGTGGGTAGGATAGTATAGGATCTGATTAATATAATATAATTAGTGGGTAGGATAGTACAGGATCTGACTAATGTAATTAGTGGGTAGGATAGTATAGGATCTGACTAATATAATTAGTGGGTAGGATAGTATAGGAACCGACTAATATAATATAATTAGTGGGTAGGATAGTATAGGATCTGACTAATATAATATAATTAGTGGGTAGGATAGTATAGGATCTGACTAATATAATTAGTGGGTAGGATAGTATAGGATCTGACTAATATAATATAATTAGTGGGTAGGATAGTACAGGATCTGACTAATATAATATAATTAGTGGGTAGGATAGTATAGGATCTGATTAATATAATATAATTAGTGGGTAGGATAGTACAGGATCTGACTAATGTAATTAGTGGGTAGGATAGTATAGGATCTGACTAATATAATTAGTGGGTAGGATAGTATAGGATCTGATTAATATAATATAATTAGTGGGTAGGATAGTACAGGATCTGACTAATATAATTAGTGGGTAGGATAGTATAGGATCTGACTAATATAATATAATTAGTGGGTAGGATAGTATAGGATCTGACTAATATAATTAGTGGGTAGGATAGTATAGGATCTGACTAATATAATATAATTAGTGGGTAGGATAGTATAGGATCTGACTAATATAATTAGTGGGTAGGATAGTATAGGAACTGACTAATATAATATAATTAGTGGGTAGGATAGTATAGGATCTGACTAATATAATTAGTGGGTAGGATAGTATAGGGTCTGACTAACATAATATAATTAGTGGGTAGGATAGTATAGGAACTGACTAATATAATATAATTAGTGGGTAGGATAGTATAGGATCTGACTAATATAATATAATTACTGGGTAGGATATTATAGGATCTGACTAATATAATATAATTAGTGGGTAGGATAGTATAGGAACAGACTAATATAATATAATTAGTGGGTAGGATAGTATAGGATCTGACTAATATAATTAGTGGCTAGGATAGTATAGGAACTGACTAATATAATATAATTAGTGGCTAGGATAGTATAGGAACTGACTAATATAATATAATTAGTGGCTAGGATAGTATAGGAACTGACTAATATAATATAATTAGTGGGTAGGATAGTATAGGATCTGACTAATATAATTAGTGGGTAGGATAGTATAGGGTCTGACTAATATAGTATAATTAGTGGGTAGGATAGTATAGGATCTGACTAATATAATATAATTAGTGGGTAGGATAGTATAGGATCTGACTAATATAATTAGTGGGTAGGATAGTATAGGATCTGACTAATATAATATAATTAGTGGGTAGGATAGTATAGGAACTGACTAATATAATTAGTGGGTAGGATAGTATAGGATCTGACTAATATAATATAATTAGTGGGTAGGATAGTATAGGAACTGACTAATATAATATAATTAGTGGGTAGGATAGTATAGGATCTGACTAATATAATATAATTAGTGGGTAGGATAGTATAGGAACTGACTAATATAATTAGTGGGTAGGATAGTATAGGAACTGACTAATATAATATAATTAGTGGGTAGGATAGTATAGGATTTGACTAATATAATATAATTAGTGGGTAGGATAGTATAGGATCTGACTAATATAATATAATTAGTGGGTAGGATAGTATAGGATCTTACTAATATAATATAATTAGTGGGTAGGATAGTATAGGATCTGACTAATATAATATAATTAGTGGGTAGGATAGTATAGGAACAGACTAATATAATTAGTGGGTAGGATAGTATAGGAACTGACTAATATAATATAATTAGTGGGTAGGATAGTATAGGAACCGACTAATATAATTAGTGGGTAGGATAGTATAGGATCTGACTAATATAATATAATTACTGGGTAGGATATTATAGGATCTGACTAATATAATATAATTAGTGGGTAGGATAGTATAGGAACAGACTAATATAATATAATTAGTGGGTAGGATAGTATAGGATCTGACTAATATAATTAGTGGCTAGGATAGTATAGGAACTGACTAATATAATATAATTAGTGGCTAGGATAGTATAGGAACTGACTAATATAATATAATTAGTGGCTAGGATAGTATAGGAACTGACTAATATAATATAATTAGTGGGTAGGATAGTATAGGATCTGACTAATATAATTAGTGGGTAGGATAGTATAGGGTCTGACTAATATAGTATAATTAGTGGGTAGGATAGTATAGGATCTGACTAATATAATATAATTAGTGGGTAGGATAGTATAGGATCTGACTAATATAATTAGTGGGTAGGATAGTATAGGATCTGACTAATATAATATAATTAGTGGGTAGGATAGTATAGGAACTGACTAATATAATTAGTGGGTAGGATAGTATAGGATCTGACTAATATAATATAATTAGTGGGTAGGATAGTATAGGAACTGACTAATATAATATAATTAGTGGGTAGGATAGTATAGGATCTGACTAATATAATATAATTAGTGGGTATGATAGTATAGGAACTGACTAATATAATTAGTGGGTAGGATAGTATAGGAACTGACTAATATAATATAATTAGTGGGTAGGATAGTATAGGATTTGACTAATATAATATAATTAGTGGGTAGGATAGTATAGGATCTGACTAATATAATATAATTAGTGGGTAGGATAGTATAGGATCTTACTAATATAATATAATTAGTGGGTAGGATAGTATAGGATCTGACTAATATAATATAATTAGTGGGTAGGATAGTATAGGAACAGACTAATATAATTAGTGGGTAGGATAGTATAGGAACTGACTAATATAATATAATTAGTGGGTAGGATAGTATAGGAACCGACTAATATAATTAGTGGGTAGGATAGTATAGGATCTGACTAATATAATATAATTAGTGGGTAGGATAGTATAGGAACAGACTAATGTAATTAGTGGGTAGGATAGTATAGGAACTGACTAATATAATTAGTGGGTAGGATAGTATAGGAACTGACTAATATAATATAATTAGTGGGTAGGATAGTATAGGAACTGACTAATATAATATAATTAGTGGGTAGGATAGTATAGGATCTGATTAATATAATATAATTAGTGGGTAGGATAGTATAGGATCTGACTAATATAATATAATTAGTGGGTAGGATAGTATAGGAACTGACTAATATAATTAGTGGGTAGGATAGTATAGGATCTGACTAATATAATATAATTAGTGGGTAGGATAGTATAGGATCTGACTAATATAATATAATTAGTGGGTAGGATAGTATAGGATCTGACTAATATAATATAATTAGTGGGTAGGATAGTATAGGATCTGACTAATATAATTAGTGGGTAGGATAGTATAGGAACTGACTAATATAATATAATTAGTGGGTAGGATAGTATAGGAACTGACTAATATAATATAATTAGTGGGTAGGATAGTATAGGAACTGACTAATATAATATAATTAGTGGGTAGGATAGTATAGGAACTGACTAATATAATTAGTGGCTAGGATAGTATAGGAACTGACTAATATAATATAATTAGTGGGTAGGATAGTATAGGATCTGACTAATATAATATAATTAGTGGGTAGGATAGTATAGGAACTGACTAATATAATATAATTAGTGGGTAGGATAGTATAGGATCTGACTAATATAATATAATTAGTGGGTAGGATAGTATAGGATCTGACTAATATAATATAATTAGTGGGTAGGATAGTATAGGATCTGACTAATATAATATAATTAGTGGGTAGGATAGTATAGGATCTGACTAATATAATATAATTAGTGGGTAGGATAGTATAGGAACTGACTAATATAATTAGTGGGTAGGATAGTATAGGAACTGACTCATATAATTAGTGGGTAGGATAGTATAGGAACTGACTAATATAATTAGTGGGTAGGATAGTATAGGATCTGACTAATATAATTAGTGGGTAGGATAGTATAGGATCTGACTAATATAATATAATTAGTGGGTAGGATAGTATAGGATCTGACTAATATAATTAGTGGGTAGGATAGTATAGGAACTGACTAATATAATATAATTAGTGGGTAGGATAGTATAGGAACTGACTAATATAATATAATTAGTGGGTAGGATAGTATAGGAACTGACTCATATAATTAGTGGGTAGGATAGTATAGGAACTGACTAATATAATTAGTGGGTAGGATAGTATAGGATCTGACTAATATAATTAGTGGGTAGGATAGTATAGGATCTGACTAATATAATATAATTAGTGGGTAGGATAGTATAGGATCTGACTAATATAATTAGTGGCTAGGATAGTATAGGAACCGACTAATATAATATAATTAGTGGGTAGGATAGCATAGGAACTGACTCATATAATTAGTGGGTAGGATAGTATAGGATCTGACTAATATAATATAATTAGTGGGTAGGATAGTATAGGAACCGACTAATATAATTAGTGGGTAGGATAGTATAGGATCTGACTAATATAATATAATTAGTGGGTAGGATAGTATAGGAACTGACGAATATAATATCATTAGTGGGTAGGATAGTATAGGATCTGACTAATATAATTAGTAGGATAACTGACTGCCATAATATAATATTCAGTATGATGACTAGAGGAACTGACGGTAGACCAGATGCTGGATCCTACAGGATGGTAGGGAGGGGAGAGGTGATGACTAGAGGAACTGACGGTAGACCAGATGCTGGATCCTACAGGACGGTAGGGAGGGGAGAGGTGATGACTAGAGGAACTGACGGTAGACCATATGCTGGATCCTACAGGACGGTAGGGAGGGGAGAGGTGATGACTAGAGGAACTGACGGTAGACCAGATGCTGGATCCTACAGGATGGTAGGGAGGGGAGAGGTGATGACTATAGGAACTGACGGTAGACCAGATGCTGGATCCTACAGGATGGTAGGGAGGGGAGAGGTGATGACTAGAGGAACTGACGGTAGACCAGATGCTGGATCCTACAGGACAGTAGGGAGGGGAGAGATGTTAAATAGAGGAACTGATGGTAGACCAGATGCTGGATCCTACAGGACAGTAGGGAGGGGAGAGATGTTAAATAGAGGAACTGATGGTAGACCAGATACTGGATCCTACAGGACAGTAGGGAGGGGAGAGGTGATGACTAGAGGAACTGACGGTAGACCAGATGCTGGATCCTACAGGACGGTAGGGAGGGGAGAGATGATAAATAGAGGAACTGACGGTAGACCAGATGCTGGATCCTACAGGATGGTAGGGAGGGGAGAGGTGATGACTAGAGGAACTGACGGTAGACCAGATGCTGGATCCTACAGGACAGTAGGGAGGGGAGAGGTGATGACTAGAGGAACTGACGGTAGACCAGATGCTGGATCCTACAGGACGGTAGGGAGGGAGAGATGTTAAATAGAGGAACTGATGGTAGACCAGATGCTGGATCCTACAGGATGGTAGGGAGGGGAGAGATGTTAAATAGAGGAACTGATGGTAGACCAGATGCTGGATCCTACAGGATGGTAGGGAGGGGAGAGGTGATGACTAGAGGAACTGACGGTAGACCAGATGCTGGATCCTACAGGACGGTAGCGGAGCTGGAAGTGGAGGGGGAAGGGCACAGCGTCGTGGATCCAGGAGGCAGGGTTCGTCCAGTACACCTGGAGCCTCATGGGATATCCTACCATCCCCACTGCTGTTACTGCCTCTGGGGGGTCTGGCTGCACTGTAGATACACAGAGAGTGGGGTGAGAGGGGGGGTGAGAGAGAGGGAGAGGTGAGGGGGGTGAGAGGGAGAGGGGGTGGTGAGAGGGAGGGGGGGTGAGAGGGAGGGAGGGGGGAGAGAGATAGAGAGAGAGAGGGGGGAGAGAGATAGAGAGAGAGAGGGGGGAGAGAGAGAGAGAGAGAGAGAGAGAGAGAGAGAGAGAGCGAGGGGGGGGGGGGAGAGGGAGGGAGAGGGAGAGAGAGAGCGAGCGAGAGAGCGAGAGAGTGAGAGGGGGGGTGAGGAACACACTATTAAAGATACACACAGACAGAAGGCAGTTAAGACTCAATAACTAACACTTGTGATGACTGAAGACACAAAATGACAAGGTTATTAAATAACGTTAGGGTAAGACAGACAGACGCAGTAAGACCAACACAGAAAGAGATCAGAGGTTGACCTACAGACACACTGTCCAGATGAGAGGTTGACCTACAGAGAGGTTGACCGACAGAGAGGTTGACCTACAGAGAGGTTGACCTACAGAGGTTGACCTACAGAGGTTGACCTACAGAGGTTGACCTACAGAGAGGTTGACCTACAGAGAGGTTGACCTACAGACACACTGTCCAGATGAGAGGTTGACCTACAGAGAGGTTGACCTACAGAGAGGTTGACCTACAGAGAGGTTGACCTACAGACACACTGTCCAGATGAGCGGTTGACCTACAGAGAGGTTGACCTACAGAGAGGTTGACCTACAGAGACACAGCGGGAAATGTGAAGGTGACCTACAGACACACTGTCCAGATGACTAATATAATGTAATTAGTGGGTAGGATAGACACAGACACACAGCGGGAAATATGAAGGTGACCTACAGAGCTTGTGGAACTTGACCTGAATGATGGTGGTCTGTGACCCCAGAGGGTTGGTCTCGGTGATGTTGATGTAGTGGTAGAGCTGCCACATGGCAGGGTCTGTGATGATGCACTGCTTCTGGGGAGGGGACGACACCACACACATCCTCACCTGGCTCTTATTACCCCTGGAGGGGGGAAGAGGACAGGAGGAAGGAGAGGAGGGAGAGAGGTGGTTATTCACTTGTGGTGCTGCTGGGAAGGAGACACCCCTAGAGGGGGGTAGAGGACAGGAGGAAGGAGACACCCCTAGAGGGGGGTAGAGGACAGGAGGAAGGAGACACCCCTAGAGGGGGGTAGAGGACAGGGGGGTAGAGGACAGGAAGAAGGAGAGGAGGGAGAGAGGTGGTTATTCACTTGTGGTGCTGCTGGGAAGGGGACACCCCTAGAGGGGGGTAGAGGACAGGAGATGAGGAAGGAGACACCCCTAGAGGGGGGTAGAGGACAGGAGAGGAGGAAGGAGACACCCCTAGAGGGGGGTAGAGGACAGAACAGGAGGAAGGAAAGGGAGAGAGGTGGTTATTCACTTGTGGTGCTGCTGGGAAGGAGACACCCCTAGAGGGGGGTAGAGGACAGGAGAGGAGGAAGGAGACACCCCTAGAGGGGGGTAGAGGACAGGAAAGGAGGAAGGAAAGGGAGAGAGGTGGTTATTCACTTGTGGTGCTGCTGGGAAGGAGACACCCCTAGAGGGGGGTAGAGGACAGGACAGGAGGAAGGACAGGGAGAGAGGTGGTCATTCACTTGTGGTGCTGCTGGGAAGGAGAGAGATCAATTAATAACAACATAATTTCCGCTCCTGTCAAACTGAGTCTGTAAGTATCAAGCTCCCTGTCAAACTGAGTCTGTAAGTATCAAGCTCCCTGTCAAACTGAGTCTGTAAGTATCAAGCTCCCTGTCAAACTGAGCCTGTAAGTATCAAGCTCCCTGTCAAACTAAGTCTGTAAGTATCAAGCTCCCTGTCAAACTGAGTCTGTACGTATCAAGCTCCCTGTCAAACTGAGTCTGTAAGTATCAAGCTCCCTGTCAAACTGAGTCTGTAAGTATCAAGCTCCCTGTCAAACTGAGTCTGTAAGTATCAAGCTCCCTGTCAAACTGAGTCTGTACGTATCAAGCTCCCTGTCAAACTGAGTCTGTAAGTATCAAGCTCCCTGTCAAACTGAGTCTGTAAGTATCAAGCTCCCTGTCAAACTAAGTCTGTAAGTATCAAGCTCCCTGTCAAACTGAGTCTGTACGTATCAAGCTCCCTGTCAAACTGAGTCTGTAAGTATCAAGCTCCCTGTCAAACTGAGTCTGTAAGTATCAAGCTCCCTGTCAAACTAAGTCTGTAAGTATCAAGCTCCCTGTCAAACTGAGTCTGTACGTATCAAGCTCCCTGTCAAACTGAGTCTGTAAGTATCAAGCTCCCTGTCAAACTGAGTCTGTAAGTATCAAGCTCCCTGTCAAACTGAGTCTGTAAGTATCAAGCTCCCTGTCAAACTGAGTCTGTAAGTATCAAGCTCCCTGTCAAACTGAGTCTGTACGTATCAAGCTCCCTGTCAAACTGAGCCTGTAAGTATCAAGCTCCCTGTCAAACTAAGTCTGTAAGTATCAAGCTCCCTGTCAAACTGAGTCTGTAAGTATCAAGCTCCCTGTCAAACTGAGTCTGTAAGTATCAAGCTCCCTGTCAAACTGAGTCTGTAAGTATCAAGCTCCCTGTCAAACTGAGTCTGTAAGTATCAAGCTCCCTGTCAAACTGAGTCTGTAAGTATCAAGCTCCCTGTCAAACTGAGTCTGTAAGTATCAAGCTCCCTGTCAAACTGAGTCTGTAAGTATCAAGCTCCCTGTCAAACTGAGTCTGTACGTATCAAGCTCCCTGTCAAACTGAGCCTGTAAGTATCAAGCTCCCTGTCAAACTAAGTCTGTAAGTATCAAGCTCCCTGTCAAACTGAGTCTGTACGTATCAAGCTCCCTGTCAAACTGAGTCTGTAAGTATCAAGCTCCCTGTCAAACTGAGTCTGTAAGTATCAAGCTCCCTGTCAAACTGAGTCTGTACGTATCAAGCTCCCTGTCAAACTGAGTCTGTAAGTATCAAGCTCCCTGTCAAACTGAGTCTGTAAGTATCAAGCTCCCTGTCAAACTGAGTCTGTAAGTATCAAGCTCCCTGTCAAACTGAGTCTGTAAGTATCAAGCTCCCTGTCAAACTGAGTCTGTAAGTATCAAGCTCCTTGTCAAACTGAGTCTGTAAGTATCAAGCTCCCTGTCAAACTGAGTCTGTACGTATCAAGCTCCCTGTCAAACTGAGTCTGTAAGTATCAAGCTCCCTGTCAAACTGAGTCTGTAAGTATCAAGCTCCCTGTCAAACTGAGTCTGTAAGTATCAAGCTCCCTGTCAAACTGAGTCTGTAAGTATCAAGCTCCCTGTCAAACTGAGTCTGTAAGTATCAAGCTCCCTGTCAAACTGAGCCTGTGTCTCAATGTATGAGTGCTGATCTAGAATAAGCTCCCCCATGTCAATGTTACTATGATCTGAAAGGAAGACATGATCCTACTCTGAGGGTGTTTTCACATATTGTCCTCTTTAAAATAACCCATCTCAGTTCTCTTTAAAGTGAATTCTGGGGGGGGGGGGGGGGGGCAGAACTCAGTTCTCTTTGCGTTCACACTGCCTTTGAATTAGGACTCAACTCTTTTGCCAGTTTACTTCACCTATTTGGTGAACCAAGTCCTCTTTGCATTTACATAGCTATGTTTAGAAAGGAACCAAGATTTTTTTCCAAAATTCCCACAATGCACTCTAGGATTTTACAAAGTGCAGGACAAGCCATTCCATCAGAATGCATTATTGGACAGCTAGACATGCCTACTGTTACAAAGTGCAGGACAAGCCATTCCATCAGAATGCATTATTGGACAGCTAGACATGCCTACTGTTACAAAGTGCAGGACAAGCCATTCCATCAGAATGCATTATTGGACAGCTAGACATGCCTACTGTTACAAAGTGCAGGACAAGCCATTCCATCAGAATGCATTATTGGACAGCTAGACATGCCTACTGTTACAAAGTGCAGGACAAGCCATTCCATCAGAATGCATTATTGGACAGCTAGACATGCCTACTGTTACAAAGTGCAGGACAAGCCATTCCATCAGAATGCATTATTGGACAGCTAGACATGCCTACTGTTACAAAGTGCAGGACAAGCCATTCCATCAGAATGCATTATTGGACAGCTAGACATGCCTACTGTTACAAAGTGCAGGACAAGCCATTCCATCAGAATGCATTATTGGACAGCTAGACATGCCTACTGTTACAAAGTGCAGGACAAGCCATTCCATCAGAATGCATTATTGGACAGCTAGACATGCCTACTGCTATTGAAAGCTATTCAAATGCATTTAGTTTAAATTTGAGACATTGTAATTATAATCAGAAGATACTATACACATGTACATGTGATTGGTAACAGAATACACTACATTACCAGGAGTTTGTGGACATCTGCTCGTCTCAACATCTCATTCTAAAATCATGGACATTAATCTTGAGTTGGCCCCCCTTTGCTGCTATAACAGCCTCCACTCTTCTGGGAAGGCTTTCCATTAGATGTTGGAACATTGCTGCTATAACAGCCTCCATTCTTCTGGGAACGCTTTCCACTAGATGTTGGAACATTGCTGCTATAACAGCCTCCACTCTTCTGGGAAGGCTTTCCACTAGATGTTGGAACATTGCTGCTATAACATCCTCCATTCTTCTGGGAACGCTTTCCACTAGATGTAGGAACATTGCTGCTATAACAGCCTCCACTCTTCTGGGAAGGCTTTCCATTAGATGTAGGAACATTGCTGCTATAACAGCCTCCACTCTTCTGGGAAGGCTTTCCACTAGATGTTGGAACATTGCTGCAGGGACTTGTTTCCATTCAGCCACGAGAGCATTAGTGAGGTCAGGCACTGATGTTGGGTGATTAGGCCTGGCTCGCAGACGGCGTTCCAATTAATCCAAAAGGTGTTTGATGGGGTTGAGGTCAGGGCTCTGTGCAGGCCAGTCAAGTTCTTCCACACCGATCTCAACAATGTATTTCTGTATGGACCTCGCTTTGTGTACAGGGGCATAGTAATGCTAAAACAGGACAGAACCTTCCCTAAACTGTTGCCACATAGTTGGAAGCACATAATCATAAAATCATAAAATTGGCAAACGTGTACATCATCATCTTCTCTTTTGTGGCACCAATGAGAGGCAATAAAGTGTGTAGTCTAGTGTGAGGGGTTGTGTCAGTAGTCCAGTGTGAGGGGTTGTGTCAGTAGTCTAGTGTAAGGGGTTGTGTCAGTAGTCCAGTGTGAGGGGTTGTGTCAGTAGTCTAGTGTGAGGGTTTGTGTCAGTAGTCTAGTGTGAGGGGTTGTGTCAGTAGTCTAGTGTGAGGGGTTGTGTCAGTAGTCCAGTGTGAGGGGTTGTGTCAGTAGCCTAGTGTGAGGGGTTGTGTCAGTAGTCTAGTGTGAGGGGTTGTGTCAGTAATCTAGTGTGAGGGTTTGTGTCAGTAGTCTAGTGTGAGGGGTTGTGTCAGTAGTCTAGTGTGAGGGTTTGTGTCAGTAGTCTAGTGTGAGGGGTTGTGTCAGTAGTCTAGTGTGAGGGGTTGTGTCAGTAGCCTAGTGTGAGGGGTTGTGTCAGTAGTCTAGTGTGAAGGGTTGTGTCAGTAGTCTAGTGTGAGGGTTTGTGTCAGTAGTCTAGTGTGAGGGGTTGTGTCAGTAGCCTAGTGTGAGGGGTTGTGTCAGTAGTCTAGTGTGAGGGGTTGTGTCAGTAGTCCAGTGTGAGGGGTTGTGTCAGTAGTCTAGTGTGAGGGGTTGTGTCAGTAATCTAGTGTGAGGGGTTGTGTCAGTAGTCTAGTGTGAGGGGTTGTGTCAGTAGTCCAGTGTGAGGGGTTGAGTCAGTAGTCTAGTGTGAGGGGTTGTGTCAGTAGTCTAGTGTGAGGGGTTGTGTCAGTAGTCCAGTGTGAAGGGTTGTGTCAGTAGCCTAGTGTGAGGGGTTGTGTCAGTAGTCTAGTGTGAGGGGTTGTGTCAGTAGTCTAGTGTGAGGGGTTGTGTCAGTAGTCTAGTGTGAGGGGTTGTGTCAGTAGCCTAGTGTGAGGGGTTGTGTAAGTAGCCTAGTGTGAGGGGTTGTGTCAGTAGCCTAGTGTGAGGGGTTGTGTCAGTAGTCTAGTGTGAGGGGTTGTGTCAGTAGTCTAGTGTGTGGTGCAGGAATAATGATAAGTGAACCTGGGGAGTTTTGTGTTCACATTGTCCTCTCAGTTCGGGTCGCTTCGGGGGCTCAGACCACCTCTCAGTTCGGGTCGTTTCGGGGGATCAGACCACCTCTCAGTTCGGGTCGCTTCGGGGGCTCAGACCACCTCTCAGTTCAGGTCGCTTCGGGGGGTCATACCACCTCTCAGTTCGGGTCGCTTCGGGCGCTCAGACCACCTCTCAGTTCGGGTCGCTTCGGGCGCTCAGACCACCTCTCAGTTCGGGTCGCTTCGAGGGCTCAGACCACCTCTCAGTTCGGGTCGCTTCGAGGGCTCAGACCACCTCTCAGTTCGGGTCGCTTCGGGGGCTCAGACCACCTCTCAGTTCGGGTCGCTTCGGGGGCTCAGACCACCTCTCAGTTCGGGTCGCTTCGGGGGCTCAGACCACCTCTCAGTTCGGGTCGCTTCGGGGGCTCAGACCACCTCTCAGTTCGGGTCGCTTCGGGGGCTCAGACCACCTCTCAGTTCGGGTCGCTTCGGGGGCTCAGACCACCTCTCAGTTCGGGTCGCTTCGGGGGCTCAGACCACCTCTCAGTTCGGGTCGCTTCGAGGGCTCAGACCACCTCTCAGTTCGGGTCGCTTCGGGGGCTCAGACCACCTCTCAGTTCGGGTCGCTTCGGGGGCTCAGACCACCTCTCAGTTCGGGTCGCTTCGGGGGCTCAGACCACCTCTCAGTTCGGGTCGCTTCGGGGGCTCAGACCACCTCTCAGTTCGGGTCGCTTCGGGGGCTCAGACCACCTCTCAGTTCGGGTCGCTTCGGGGGCTCAGACCACCTCTCAGTTCGGGTCGCTTCGGGGGCTCAGACCACCTCTCAGTTCGGGTCGCTTCGGGGGCTCAGACCACCTCTCAGTTCGGGTCGCTTCGGGGGCTCAGACCACCTCTCAGTTCGGGTCGCTTCTGGGGCTCAGACCACCTCTCAGTTCGGGTCGCTTCGGGGGCTCAGACCACCTCTCAGTTCGGGTCGCTTCGGGGGCTCAGACCACCTCTCAGTTCGGGTCGCTTCGGGGGCTCAGACCACCTCTCAGTTCGGGTCGCTTCGGGGGCTCAAACCACCTCTCAGTTCGGGTCGCTTCGGGGGCTCAGACCACCTCTCAGTTCGGGTCGCTTCGGGGGCTCAGACCACCTCTCAGTTCGGGTCGCTTCGAGGGCTCAGACCACCTCTCAGTTCGGGTCTGGCTGAAAACACCCTGAGACGCTTCATACATACTTCATGAGTCTCAAATGTTCTTCTGCTTGAGTGGCTGCACCTCATCGAATATTATCTCAAAACCATTGATGAGTTCCTGCACCTTGTTATAAACAGAGTTCCTGCACCTTGTTATAAACAGAGTACCAACACCTTGTTATAAACAGAGTACCAACACCTTGTTATAAACAGAGTTCCTGCACCTTGTTATAAACAGAGTTCCAACACCTTGTTATAAACAGAGTACCAACACCTTGTTATAAACAGAGTTCCTGCACCTTGTTATAAACAGAGTACCAACACCTTGTTATAAACAGAGTACCAACACCTTGTTATAAACAGAGTACCAACACCTTGAATTCTGTTCATTTGAAATAAAAATTGCTACATAATGTTTTTTAAGACCTACCTAAGCAAAATGATCGATTATTTTGTAATGAGAAATTAAAGGGATAGTATAGTATAGAATATAACAGAGTAGCTAGGTTAATATTATAGAATATTACAGAGTAGCTAGGTATATAGTATAGAATATAACAGAGTAGCTAGGTTAATATTATAGAATATTACAGAGTAGCTAGGTTAATATTCTAGAATATAACAGAGTAGCTAGGTTAATATTATAGAATATTACAGAGTAGCTAGGTATATATTATAGAATATAACAGAGTAGCTAGGTTAATATTATAGAATATAACATAGTAGCTAGGTTAATATTATAGAATATAACAGAGTAGCTAGGTTAATATTATAGAATATAACAGAGTAGCTAGGTTTATATTATAGAATATAACAGAGTAGCTAGGTTAATATTATAGAATATAACAGAGTAGCTAGGTTAATATTATAGAATATAACAGAGAGCTGTATATAGTATAGAATATAACAGAGTAGCTAGGTTAATATTATAGAATATAACAGAGTAGCTAGGTATATATTATAGAATATAACAGAGTAGCTAGGTTAATATTATAGAATATAACAGAGTAGCTAGGTTAATATTATAGAATATAACAGAGTAGCTAGGTTTATATTATAGAATATAACAGAGTAGCTAGGTTTTGTGTTTTATAAACCTGATAACTGTGTGTTTTATAAACCTGATAACTCTGAGTGTTTTATAAACCTGATAACTTGGAGTGTTTTATAAACCTGATAACTGTGTGTTTTATAAACCTGATAACTGTGTGTTTTATAAACCTGATAACTCGGAGTGTTTTATAAACCTGATAAATGTGTGTTTTATAAACCTGATAACTCGGAGTGTTTTATAAACCTGATAACTGTGTGTTTTATAAACCTGATAACTGTGTGTTTTATAAACCTGATAACTCAGAGTGTTTTATAAACCTGATAACTCTGAGTGTTTTATAAACCTGATAATTGTGTGTTTTATAAACCTGATAACTGTGTGTTTTATAAAGCTGATAACTGTGTGTTTTATAAATCTGATAACTCGGAGTGTCTACATAATTTTAAATGTCTGGACTGAATGGAACTGCCCCATTTAAAATGTTCTCTATTTTTGCATATTTTTGAAACTGAATGTTATCAGATACCCAACCAAAACCTAATATTAGATAAAGGGAACCTGAGTTTAAAAATAATTTTAAAAAAAACATATTTTATTTATTTAATTATAAAGTTATGCAACACCCAATTCCCCTGTGTGAAAAAGTTATGTCCCCATTACACTCAATAATTGGTCGTGCCACCTTTAGCTGCAATGACTGCAACCAACCACTTCCTGTAGTTGTTGATCAGTCTCTCACATCGCTGTGGAGGAATTTTGTCCCACTCTGGCATGAAAAACTAATTTCACTCAGCTACATTTGTGGGGTTACAAGTATAAACTGCTTGTTTCAAGTCCTGCCACAACATCTCAATTGGGATTAGGTTTGGCCTTTGACAAGGCCATTACAAAACCTCATGTGTTGCTTTTTAGCCATTTTCATGTAGACTTGATTGTGTGTTTTGGATCATTGTCTTGCTGCATGACCCAGCAGGGCTTCAGCTCCCAGATGGCCTGACATTCTCCTGGAGAACTCTCTGACCCAAAATGTTTTAAAGATACTGTTTACAGCACTTGGGCTCCTGAGTGGCGCAGTGGTCTAAGGCACTGCATCTCAGTGCTAGAGGCGTCACTACAGACCCTGGTTCAGCGGTCTAAGACACTGCATCTCAGTGCTAGAGGAGTCACTACAGACCCTGGTTCAGCGGTCTAAGACAGTGCATCTCAGTGCTAGAGGAGTCACTACAGACCCTGGTTCAGCGGTCTAAGACACTGCATCTCAGTGCTAGAGGAGTCACTACAGACCCTGGTTCAGCGGTCTAAGACACTGCATCTCAGTGCTAGAGGAGTCACTACAGACCCTGGTTCAGCGGTCTAAGACACTGCATCTCAGTGCTAGAGGAGTCACTCAGACCCTGGTTCAGTGGTCTAAGACACTGCATCTCAGTGCTAGAGGAGTCACTCAGACCCTGGTTCAGTGGTCTAAGACACTGCATCTCAGTGCTAGAGGCGTCACTACAGACCCTGGTTCAGCGGTCTAAGGCACTGCATCTCAGTGCTAGAGGCGTCACTACAAACCCTGGTTCAGCGGTCTAAGGCACTGCATCTCAGTGCTAGCGGCGTTACTACAGACACCCTGGATCGAATCCAGGCTGTATCTCAACCGGCTGGACATGATTGGGAGTCCCATAGGGCGGCACACAATTGTCCCAGCATCGTCTGGGTTCGGTCGGTGTAGGCCATCATTGTAAAGAAGAATTTGTTCTCAACTGACTTGCCTAGTTAATTATTATAATAATTTTTTAAAGATTTGGAAAAAGTCCCAGGTTAAAAATAAGAAGCTTGGCTCCCTGTTAATCAGTCTCTTCATTCATCATTTGATAATGAATATAGGCTGCCTATTCATAATATATTCACATCAGACTATTCTCAATTCAATCTTGTAATCTTGTTTTTAAGTTTACATCTATATAGGCCTATGTGTGTAATGCAGTTAGTTCCACTGATATCCTGGCTGTGATCCAGTAAAACAGAGGCCTGTTGTGATCTGTGCAACGGCATGGCATGACGTTCTAGTTCAGAGCTGTAGCCTATAGTTTATTGTGTGTGTGTGTTGTGTAAGCCGTGAGTCGCTTGTGAAATGCACAAAGCCATCAATTGACGTTGTAAAGAAATGGTCAGTGAACTCAGGTGTTAATGGTGTAATCCTGTTTCAATTAGGATTTAAGCGCTTCAATTTCTGCCCACCAAAAGTTTTGCCCACCCCACCAACGGGTTTCTGGCTTCGCTACTGCAGCTTACCTATAGGAGGTGTGGTACAGGGCTGGTAGGTGGGTCTTCACAGACTCCACCCATGAACACAATACTAGGCTGTGATTGGGCACAAGACAGGAAATGCTGAGCAGACCGGGAGGATCTGAGGAAAAAAAGAGGAGAAATTATGATCACGTGATCAACACCAGAAGAACCACATCTCAAAGCTGTATCTCTGTATGTCGATGCAGTATCTCTGTATGTCGATGCTGTGTCTCTGTATGTGTGAGGGATTCAGTCTTTCTGAGGACGGATGTATCTGTGAAAGATACCCCCACAAATACACAACAATACAATAAACACATTATAATGAGGGGATTCCTCACAGCTCAATCTGTTAGAGCAATATAAGTTATCTATCTATTCGATCTAATAATAGGAGAAGCTTCTCCTCTCAGGTCCCACCCCTCTTATCAGTAAAATGAGGACCGTCAGGAAGCCATTACAAAAAAGAGGGAGGAGGGGGGAGTATAGAGGGGAGAGTGAGAGGGAGGAGGGGGGAGTATAGCGGGGAGAGTGAGAGGGAGGAGGATAGAGGGGACAGTGAGAGGGAGGAGGATAGAGGGGAGAGTGAGAGGGAGGAGGGGGGAGGATAGAGGGGAGAGTGAGAGGGAGGAGCAGGGAGTATAGAGGGGAGATTGAGAGGGAGGAGGGGGGAGGGGGGAGGATAGAGGGGAGAGTGAGAGGGAGGAGGGGGAGGATAGAGGGGAGATTGAGAGGGAGGAGGAGGGAGGATAGAGGGGAGGGGGAGGATAGAGGGGAGAGTGAGAGGGAGAAGGGGGAGGATAGAGGGGAGATTGAGAGGGAGGAGGAGGGAGGATAGAGGGGAGAGGGAGGAGGGGGAGGATAGAGGGGAGAGTGAGAGGGAGAAGGGGGAGGATAGAGGGGAAAGTGAGAGGGAGGAGGGGGAGGATAGAGGGGAGAGTGAGAGGGAGGAGGGGGGAGGATAGAGGGGAGAGTGAGAGGGAGAAGGGGGGAGGATAGAGGGGAGATTGAGAGGGAGGATAGAGGGGAGACTTACATCCTAGCCTGAGTCTGGTGGTCTGGATGAGGAGTCCCTGCTCGTCATGGCAGCTGTAGTTACCCTCGGCAGCGTGTTCTGCGTGCACGAGGACCAGATGACCGCCTGATGTCACTCGGTGCTGCCATGGCAACACGGACCTCCTGTTCAGTCGCCACTCTACTGACGTCCTAAAGAGACATGACATCATGATGTTTACTGGTAGTCAGACAACTACACACGAACACAGTCACGCACACAAATACACAAAGCTACAGTCAGACACACAACTACAGTCACAGTTACTAACAGTCAGAGAAAATAAACAGCCGCACACTAACTGCACAGGGCCAGTTAAATGGCAGGGACATGGCCTTACTCTAAGTCAAAGGGTACTACGACCTTAGCTCCAGGGAGAGATGTCCTAAATTAAATAGACTCCCCAGTGTCACGCACTGGGAACATACTGATACAGACTGACCCCTAGTGTATCATACCTGTCCAGCTCTGATACAGACTGACCCCTAGTGTATCATACCTGTCCAGCTCTGATACAGACTGACCCCTAGTGTATCATACCTGTCCAGACCCTCTAGAGAACATACTGATACAGACTGACCCCTAGTGTATCATACCTGTCTAGACCCTCTAGAGAACATACTGATACAGACTGACCCCTAGTGTATCATACCTGTCCAGCTCTGATACAGACTGACCCCTAGTGTATCATACCTGTCCAGACCCTCTAGAGAACATACTGATACAGACGGACCCCTAGTGTATCATACCTGTCCAGCTCTGATACAGACTGACCCCTAGTGTATCATACCTGTCCAGCTCTGATACAGACTGACCCCTAGTGTATCATACCTGTCTAGACCCTCTAGAGAACATACTGATACAGACTGACCCCTAGTGTATCATACCTGTCCCTCTAGAGAACATACTGATACAGACTGACCCCTAGTGTATCATACCTGTCCAGACCCTCTAGAGAACATACTGATACAGACTGACCCCTAGTGTATCATACCTGTCCAGACCCTCTAGAGAACATACTGATATAGACTGACCCCTAGTGTATCATACCTGTCCAGACCCTCTAGAGAACATACTGATACAGACTGAACCCTAGTCTATCATACCTGTCCAGACCCTCTAGAGAACATACTGATACAGACTGACCCCTAGTGTATCATACCTGTCCAGACCCTCTAGAGAACATACTGATACAGACTGACCCCTAGTGTATCATACCTGTCCAGACCCTCTAGAGAACATACTGATACAGACTGACCCCTAGTGTATCATACCTGTCCAGACACTCTAGAGAACATACTGATACAGACTGACCCCTAGTGTATCATACCTGTCCAGCTCTGATACAGACTGACCCCTAGTGTATCATACCTGTCCAGCTCTGATACAAACTGACCCCTAGTGTATCATACCTGTCCAGCTCTGATACAGACTGACCCTTAGTGTATCATACCTGTCCAGACCCTCTGGAGAACATACTGATACAGACTGACCCCTAGTGTATCATACCTGTCCAGACACTCTAGAGAACATATTGATACAGACTGACCCCTAGTGTATCATACCTGTCCAGCTCTGATACAGAATGACCCCTAGTGTATCATACCTGTCCAGCTCTGATTCAGACTGACCCCTAGTGTATCATACCTGTCCAGCTCTGATACAGACTGACCCCTAGTGTATCATACCTGTCCAGCTCTGATTCAGACTGACCCCTAGTGTATCATACCTGTCCAGACCCTCTGGGGAACATACTGAAACATACAGACCCCTAGTGTATCATACCTGTCCAGACCCTCTAGAGAACATACTGATACAGACTGACCCCTAGTGTATCATACCTGTCCCTCTAGAGAACATACTGATAGAGACTGACCCCTAGTGTATCATACCTGTTCAGACCCTCTAGAGAACATACTGAAACAGACTGACCCCTAGTGTATCATACCTGTCCAGACCCTCTAGAGAACATACTGATACAGACGGACCCCTAGTGTATCATACCTGTCCAGCTCTGATACAGACTGACCCCTAGTGTATCATACCTGTCCAGCTCTGATACAGACTGACCCCTAGTGTATCATACCTGTCCAGCTCTGATACAGACTGACCCCTAGTGTATCATACCTGTCTAGACCCTCTAGAGAACATACTGATACAGACTGACCCCTAGTGTATCATACCTGTCCAGACCCTCTAGAGAACATACTGATATAGACTGACCCCTAGTGTATCATACCTGTCCAGACCCTCTAGAGAACATACTGATACAGACTGAACCCTAGTTTATCATACCTGTCCAGACCCTCTAGAGAACATACTGATACAGACTGACCCCTAGTGTATCATACCTGTCCCTCTAGAGAACATACTGATACAGACTGACCCCTAGTGTATCATACCTGTCCAGACCCTCTAGAGAACATACTGATACAGACTGACCCCTAGTGTATCATACCTGTCCAGACCCTCTAGAGAACATACTGATACAGACTGACCCTTAGTGTATCATACCTGTCCAGCTCTGATACAGACTGACCCCTAGTGTATCATACCTGTCCAGCTCTGATACAGACTGACCCCTAGTGTATCATACCTGTCCAGACCCTCTGGAGAACATACTGATACAGACTGACCCCTAGTGTATCATACCTGTCCAGACACTCTAGAGAACATATTGATACAGACTGACCCCTAGTGTATCATACCTGTCCAGCTCTGATACAGAATGACCCCTAGTGTATCATACCTGTCCAGCTCTGATTCAGACTGACCCCTAGTGTATCATACCTGTCCAGCTCTTATTCAGACTGACCCCTAGTGTATCATACCTGTCCAGACCGTCTAGAGAACATACTGAAACATACTGACCCCTAGTGTATCATACCTGTCCAGCTCTGATTCAGACTGACCCCTAGTGTATCATACCTGTCCAGACCCTCTAGAGAACATACTGATACAGACTGACCCCTAGTGTATCATACCTGTCCAGCTCTGATTCAGACTGACCCCTAGTGTATCATACCTGTCTAGACCCTCTATAGAACATACTGAAACATACTGACCCCTAGTGTATCATACCTGTCCAGACCCTCTAGAGAACATACTGATACAGACTGACCCCTAGTGTATCATACCTGTCCAGACCCTCTAGAGAACATACTGATACAGACTGACCCTTAGTGTATCATACCTGTCCAGCTCTGATACAGACTGACCCCTAGTGTATCATACCTGTCCAGCTCTGATACAGACTGATCCCTAGTGTATCATACCTGTCCAGCTCTGATACAGACTGACCCCTAGTGTATCATACCTGTCCAGCTCTGATACAGACTGACCCCTAGTGTATCATACCTGTCTAGACCCTCTAGAGAACATACTGATACAGACTGACCCCTAGTATATCATACCTGTCCAGACCCTCTAGAGAACATACTGATATAGACTGACCCCTAGTGTATCATACCTGTCCAGACCCTCTAGAGAACATACTGATACAGACTGAACCCTAGTTTATCATACCTGTCCAGACCCTCTAGAGAACATACTGATACAGACTGACCCCTAGTGTATCATACCTGTCCCTCTAGAGAACATACTGATACAGACTGACCCCTAGTGTATCATACCTGTCCAGACCCTCTAGAGAACATACTGATACAGACTGACCCCTAGTGTATCATACCTGTCCAGACCCTCTAGAGAACATACTGATACAGACTGACCCTTAGTGTATCATACCTGTCCAGACCCTCTAGAGAACATACTGATACAGACTGACCCCTAGTGTATCATACCTGTCCAGCTCTGATACAGACTGACCCCTAGTGTATCATACCTGTTCAGACCCTCTAGAGAACATACTGAAACAGACTGACCCCTAGTGTATCATACCTGTCCAGCTCTGATTCAGACTGACCCCTAGTGTATCATACCTGTCCAGCTCTGATACAGACTGACCCCTAGTGTATCATACCTGTCCAGACCCTCTAGAGAACATACTGAAACAGACTGACCCCTAGTGTATCATACCTGTCCAGCTCTGATTCAGACTGACCCCTAGTGTATCATACCTGTCCAGCTCTGATACAGACTGACCCCTAGTGTATCATACCTGTTCAGACCCTCTATAGAACATACTGAAACAGACTGACCCCTAGTGTATCATACCTGTCCAGACCCTCTAGAGAACATACTGATACAGACTGACCCCTAGTGTATCATACCTGTCCAGCTCTGATTCAGACTGACCCCTAGTGTATCATACCTGTCCAGCTCTGATACAGACTGACCCCTAGTGTATCATACCTGTCCAGCTCTGATTCAGACTGACCCCTAGTGTATCATACCTGTCCAGCTCTGATACAGACTGACCCCTAGTGTATCATACCTGTCCAGACCCTCTAGAGAACATACTGATAGAGACTGACCCCTAGTGTATCATTCCTGTCCAGACCCTCTAGAGAACATACTGATACAGACTGACCCCTAGTGTATCATACCTGTCCAGCTCTGATTCAGCCTGACCCCTAGTGTATCATACCTGTCCAGCTCTGATACAGACTGACCCCTAGTGTATCATACCTGTTCAGACCCTCTAGAGAACATACTGAAACAGACTGACCCCTAGTGTATCATACCTGTCCAGACCCTCTAGAGAACATACTGATACAGACTGACCCCTAGTGTATCATACATGTCCAGCTCTGATTCAGACTGACCCCTAGTGTATCATACCTGTCCAGCTCTGATACAGACTGACCCCTAGTGTATCATACCTGTCCAGACCCTCTAGAGAACATACTGATAGAGACTGACCCCTAGTGTATCATTCCTGTCCAGACCCTCTAGAGAACATACTGATACAGACTGACCCCTAGTGTATCATACCTGTCCAGCTCTGATACAGACTGACCCCTAGTGTATCATACCTGTCCAGCTCTGATACAGACTGACCCCTAGTGTATCATACCTGTCCAGACCCTCTAGAGAACATACTGATACAGACTGACCCCTAGTGTATCATACCTGTCCAGCTCTGATACAGACTGACCCCTAGTGTATCATACCTGTTCAGACCCTCTAGAGAACATACTGAAACAGACTGACCCCTAGTGTATCATTCCTGTCCAGACCCTCTAGAGAACATACTGATACAGACTGACCCCTAGTGTATCATACCTGTCCAGCTCTGATACAGACTGACCCCTAGTGTATCATACCTGTCCAGCTCTGATACAGACTGACCCCTAGTGTATCATACCTGTCCAGACCCTCTAGAGAACATACTGATACAGACTGACCCCTAGTGTATCATACCTGTCCAGCTCTGATACAGACTGACCCCTAGTGTATCATACCTGTTCAGACCCTCTAGAGAACATACTGAAACAGACTGACCCCTAGTGTATCATACCTGTCCAGACCCTCTAGAGAACATACTGATACAGACTGACCCCTAGTGTATCATACCTGTCCAGCTCTGATTCAGCCTGACCCCTAGTGTATCATACCTGTCCAGCTCTGATACAGACTGACCCCTAGTGTATCATACCTGTTCAGACCCTCTAGAGAACATACTGAAACAGACTGACCCCTAGTGTATCATACCTGTCCAGACCCTCTAGAGAACATACTGATACAGACTGACCCCTAGTGTATCATACATGTCCAGCTCTGATTCAGACTGACCCCTAGTGTATCATACCTGTCCAGCTCTGATACAGACTGACCCCTAGTGTATCATACCTGTCCAGACCCTCTAGAGAACATACTGATAGAGACTGACCCCTAGTGTATCATTCCTGTCCAGACCCTCTAGAGAACATACTGATACAGACTGACCCCTAGTGTATCATACCTGTCCAGCTCTGATACAGACTGACCCCTAGTGTATCATACCTGTCCAGCTCTGATACAGACTGACCCCTAGTGTATCATACCTGTCCAGACCCTCTAGAGAACATACTGATACAGACTGACCCCTAGTGTATCATACCTGTCCAGCTCTGATACAGACTGACCCCTAGTGTATCATACCTGTTCAGACCCTCTAGAGAACATACTGAAACAGACTGACCCCTAGTGTATCATTCCTGTCCAGACCCTCTAGAGAACATACTGATACAGACTGACCCCTAGTGTATCATACCTGTCCAGCTCTGATACAGACTGACCCCTAGTGTATCATACCTGTCCAGCTCTGATACAGACTGACCCCTAGTGTATCATACCTGTCCAGACCCTCTAGAGAACATACTGATACAGACTGACCCCTAGTGTATCATACCTGTCCAGCTCTGATACAGACTGACCCCTAGTGTATCATACCTGTTCAGACCCTCTAGAGAACATACTGAAACAGACTGACCCCTAGTGTATCATACCTGTCCAGACCCTCTAGAGAACATACTGATACAGACTGACCCCTAGTGTATCATACCTGTCCAGCTCTGATACAGACTGACCCCTAGTGTATCATACCTGTCCAGCTCTGATACAGACTGACCCCTAGTGTATCATACCTGTCCAGCTCTGATACAGACTGACCCCTAGTGTATCATACCTGTCCAGACCCTCTAGAGAACATACTGATACAGACTGACCCCTAGTGTATCATACCTGTCCAGCTCTGATACAGACTGACCCCTAGTGTATCATACCTGTCCAGCTCTGATACAGACTGACCCCTAGTGTATCATACCTGTCCAGCTCTGA